>NC_090196.1:35612954-35912954 GCF_024679245.1 Pseudorasbora parva | reverse complement strand
ATGTTGCTTCAAGTCATGCTTGTGATGACATGTACCAAGGTTGGTTTGAATACGATAAAGCGTTGCGGAGATATAGCCTTTAGTGTGTTTTTGCAACCTCCACGTAAAATTTGTTTGTGCGTTTATTGAAAACGATTGGACGAATCAACTTGAATTCCATAACTTTTTGTCAACATGCTCTGAAGATGATCTGTTTCAATTTTCGTGAAAATCGGAGCAACGGCCTAGGAGGAGTTCGAAAAAGTAGGTTTTTCAGAAAATTCAAAATGGCGGGAAAATTTGCATACCGGAAAATGACATCATAGGGTGAAATCGAATCGGCTTGAGCCAAGGAATCCGATGAAAAAAAAATTTTGTTTCTAGCCCTTAGGGGTCAAAAGTTATAAGCATAAATATGAGTGAAACTTTGGACAGGTGGTGGCGCTAGAGGGATTGAGTTAGAGGCACCAAATTTGCTATAGTGACAGCTCAGACTGGCCTCTATGAGTGTGCCAAATTTCACAACTTTTTACCATACGGTTCTATGGGCTGCCAGAGACTCCTATGGCGGAAGAAGAAGAAGAAGAAGAAGAAGAAGAAGCAGAATAATAACAAGCAGCCATTATCGGGGCCAAGCGCAAAGAAGAAGACAAGACATGCCAGCATGGCTGGAAGTCTCAAGCCAACTGCAACAATGAGCCATTAAGGACCTATTAAGTTGATTTTAGGCAAAATAGCAGTCAAATTTTAAATACAGTCAATAATAATGGTTTAATGGTTTATCACTTTCGACCAATAGGTGTCACTGTTACGAAACTGATGTGGTTTAGTCAGATTGAGATGACAATGACACATGCAAAGTTTGGTGTCAATATGTCAAAGCATTGCAGAGATACAGCCTCAAGAGTAATTTTTGCATCATGGCTCAACTCTGTTGCAGTGGTATATGAAAACTGTTTTGTCTATCAATCCGAAATCCATAACTATTTGTCAGCATGGTCTGAAGACGATACGGATCAATTTTGGTGAAAATCGGACAAACGGTCTAGGATGAGTTTGAAAAAGTAGATTTTTAACAAATAACAAGATGGAGCACAGATATGTTTGCAAAATATGGCAAAATTGGTATCTATCTTCTCGGCATGAGCCAATGAATGTATTATGACCAGTCTCATTACAATAGGCTAATTTAATCAAAAGTTATTAGCATTTTTGTACATTTTATTACAACTTTTGACCACAAGGTGGCGCTGCCCCGAAACTTTTTGAATATGTTCGGGACATAGAGCGGAAGACACATACCGAGTTTTGTAATGATACACTAGTGCATTCTTAAATTATAGCATTAGCATTTTAAACCGTAATACTGCATTGAAGTCAATGGGAATTTCATGTTTTGTTTTATTATAGCGCCACCAAGAGGCACAATCCCACCAATTTTTTTATGTGTCCTCGTAGTGAGCCCATACATATGTGTGTCAAGTTTGGTGAAAATATTTCATTTTGTTTTGGAGTTATAGACATTTATATGAAAAAACACGTAAAAAATGACTGACACCTGACTTTGATTGGATTTTACTACCCCTTACTATCAATATTTTGAGATTTGGGCATTAGCGTATAGCTATCGACCTATGTTTCCGAACTTCTGAGGCTGGTTTCGTCTCGATCGGACTAGCGGTTTCGAAGATATCAGCAAATGTTTTTTAAGCACTAAATTACAACTCTGCGCAAACCATATGCCGAAACCTGGCAAGTCTGGTATCGTTGGAGTCGGCAAGGATTCAGGAGACCAAAAAACACACTCCCATCAAAATATGTCAACCACACCCAAAGTTATAAGCGTTTGAAAAAAAAAATTCTCCACTAGGTGGCGCTGTTTCGAAACTTCTCAGGCTACTTCAGGGCATCGTGGTGATGACCCATACCAAGTTTCATAACAATCTGTTCATGCGTTCATAAAATACAGCATTTTTGCACATAATTCAAAATGGCCGACATCCAAAATGGCCGACATGGTAAAATTGGATATCAGTCGACTCGGCATGACGCCCTGAATCTAATGAGACCAATTTTATGATTTTTGGATAAACGGTTCAGAAGTTATAAGCCAAAATAGGCATTTTTCGTATCTCCGGACAGGTAGGTGGCGCTGCGCCGAAACGCTGCATGTTGCTTCAAGTCATGCTTGTGATGACATGTACCAAGGTTGGTTTGAATACGATAAAGCGTTGCGGAGATATAGCCTTTAGTGTGTTTTTGCAACCTCCACGTAAAATTTGTTTGTGCGTTTATTGAAAACGATTGGACGAATCAACTTGAATTCCATAACTTTTTGTCAACATGCTCTGAAGATGATCTGTTTCAATTTTCGTGAAAATCGGAGCAACGGCCTAGGAGGAGTTCGAAAAAGTAGGTTTTTCAGAAAATTCAAAATGGCGGGAAAATTTGCATACCGGAAAATGACATCATAGGGTGAAATCGAATCGGCTTGAGCCAAGGAATCCGATGAAAAAAGAATTTTGTTTCTAGCCCTTAGGGGTCAAAAGTTATAAGCATAAATATGAGTGAAACTTTGGACAGGTGGTGGCGCTAGAGGGATTGAGTTAGAGGCACCAAATTTGCTATAGTGACAGCTCAGACTGGCCTCTATGAGTGTGCCAAATTTCACAACTTTTTACCATACGGTTCTATGGGCTGCCAGAGACTCCTATGGCGGAAAAAGAAGAAGAAGCAGAATAATAATAGGAACACTAACGATTTCAATAGGTGCCTCCGCACCTTCGGTGCTTGGCCCCTAAATATAGCTGCAAGCAGCAATTGTCGGGGCCAAGCGCAAAGAAGAAGACAAGACATGCCAGCATGGCTGGAAGTGTCAAACCAACTGCAACAATGAGCCATTAAAGAATTATTAAGTTGATTTTAGGCAAAAAAGCAGTACAATTTTAAATACAGTCAATAATAATGATTTAATGGTTTATCATTTTCGACCAATAGGTGGCACTGTTACTAAACTGATGTGGTGTAGTCAGATTGAGGAGACAATGACACATGCAAAGTTTGGTGTCAATATGTCAAAGCATTGCAGAGATACAGCTGTTTTGTCTATCAACACGAAATCCATAATTATTTGTTCACATGGTCTGGAGACGATACGATTTAATTTTGGTGAAAATTGGAGAAACGGTCTAGGATGAGTTTGAAAAAGTAGGTTTTTAACCAATAACAAGATAGAGGGGAGAGAGGTTTGCCAAATATGGGAAAAATTGGTATCTATGTTCTCGGCATGAGCCATAGAATGATTTATAACCAGTCTCATTGCAATAGGCTAATTTAATCAAAAGTTATTAGCATTTTTGTACACTTTATTACAACTTTTGACCTCAAGGTGGCGTTGCCCGAAAACTTTTTGAGTACCTTCAGGACATAGAGCGGAAGACACATACTGAGTTTTGTAATTATACACTAATGCATTCGTAAAGTATAGCATATTCATTTTATACCCTAATACTGCATTGAAGTCAATGGGAATTTCATGTTTGGTTCTATTATAGCGCCACCAAGAGGCACAATCCCACCATTTTTTATATGTCCTCAGAGTGAGCCCATACATATGTGTGTCGAGTTTGGTGAAAATATCTCATTTTGTTTTGGAGTTATAAACAGTTGTATGAAAAAAACACGTAAAAAATGACTGACACCTGACTTTGATTGGATTTTACTACCCCTTACTATCAATATTTTGACATTTGGGAATTAGTGTATAGCTATCGACCTATGTTTCCGAACTTCCGGCGCTGGTTTCGTCTCGATCGGAATGAAAATATAGAATGAACTACTATTAGATATTACATATTTTAAGAAGTAAAATGAATTTTAAAAGGAAGGGACATTTAATGGGATTTGTATGTTTCATTTTATTGTTGTGGATTTAATTAGGGCCCGAGCACTGATGGCTGGTCTACATGTCAATATTTAGTCAGTTATATTGTCACCTGTGGGCAAGAGTAAATTATGATTAACTACTTATTAAGATTGAACCAAAACAACATCATATTTGGTCAGTCTAATAGTTAATAGACTTAATGATGTTAAATTTCAAAGATCTTGAGTTTTGTTGAACATGTCCGTGGTATCCTGACAAAGTCTGAGGTTTCGGCAAAATTTTAGTTATTCATAGTGCCACTAGCCTTTATTTATATAGCACTTTTAACAAGTCCAGTTTCAAAGCAGCTTCACAGTTTTAACAGGAAAATAATGCAACAGATTTTGTACAACTGCTCTGTTGAAAATGGTGATGTTATCCAGCTAATTTCAATTATCATGTAGTGTCAATGCGGGCAGATCAGTAATATAGTTGAAATTTAGGTGTCCCCAACTGAGCAAGCCAACCCAAATGCAACGGTGGCAAGGAACCAAAACTCCTTCAGGGCCAGGATGGAGATAAAAAAATCTTGGGAGAAACCAGGCTAAGTCGGGGTGCCAGTTCTCCTCTGGCCGACGAACAAACAGTGTATGATTATTATTTTGCGTATAACAGTGTATGATTATTTTTTACCTTTTAAACTGGCAACATTACAGTTCAGAAGTCATATTAGATAAATAGATATTCGTAAGATCATTTGATGGATTACAGTTGTCGTGCCGGAGACAGGTTTATAAGGATGTCTTTTCGAGTCTGCATTTACAGGGCAGAGTTTAATTGACACACTCTCTTCAGACATTTCAGGGATGCATTGGTCATGTCCTGGCACAGGTCCACCCTCTGATCAGAGTACAAGCCCAGTAGCAGGAAGTGTGGTAAATACAAATGATTGATATAGTCCTCCTATTTTTATATACTTAAATGCATATTGCCCACCGTGCTCTGTGTTCCTACAACCACAAGGTAGTGGTGGCACAGTTGCGAGGACCCTTTTATTCCTCTTGCAGCTTCAATGTAGTTTTGTATTTTTTACTTTTTGGGACCTCAGGAAGAGTAGTCACTGCCTAGGTATTGGCTAATGGGAATCCAAATAAACAAATAAACTTAGATCATAGATGGGAAAGAGCATTCATGGGTAAATTAACTAAGGAAAAATATAATATCATAGCTTTTTTAGGTGTCCTCAAAGGGGTCCATAAATATATGTCAAATTTGTTGTAAATATCTAACTTTCTTTTAAAGTTATAGCAAAATATATTTGAGAGCATGGGCTGCATTGATTGGATTTTTTTTTTCTTCCAAAATTTTGGCTTTGTTTTGGTCATTATTGTTTAGCTATTGACCTATGTAAGTATTCAGAATTTCCTATTGTGGTTTTGTTTTAATTGGACTAACTGTTTCCTACATTCGCAAAGGTTTTTTAGGTGCTAAAGTACACCTTTTTACAAACCATAAGGTGAAACCAGGAATGTTTGGTATTATTGGACTCGGCAAGGATTCAGGAGTCTAATGAGGTGAATACTGTGAAAAACACTGGCTTGAAAATTCTCAGGCTCCTTCAGGGCATTGCGCCAATGAAGTATGCTTTGTTTGTGATACGCCATTGTCCTCATAGACTATCATGGCACCAAGGATAAAGACAATGAATGCCCATTTTCATCTGACTAATGTTTGGGTGCGTATATTGCCAGTTTCATGAGTTTTTCCCCTGTTATAGCGCCACCAAGTGATCAATCGTTGCGATTTTTTTCATGTGATCTCAGACTGATCTCACTCACACGTGACCTTAATTTGGTGGAAATATCTCGTTCTGTTCACAAGTTATAGCCATTTTATTAAATAAGGTCCCTGTCACATCAAACATTTTGGCTCCCCTTAGCAACCATAAATCAAAATGTTTTTTTTTTTTTATAATTATTGATAGTCTCTCTCCAGAGAACATTTCTGCAGTGGTTTGGTTCCGATCAGTCAAATAAGCTGGGAGTAATTTGCAAAAGTAGGTTTTACAAAAAACCTAAAATATCTCGAAATTGGCGCCTGAAGGGCGAGCAAATCCGAGATATGCATTTTGTCCGTCTCGAGCCAAGGATTCCAGCAATATAAGACACTCGAGGCTAAGCCTTACGGCTGAGGAGTTATGAGCCGTTTCGTACTTTTGGTCGCCGTTTCGTACTTTTGATCGCTGTAGCGCCCCCGTCAGGCCGATCGGGGCGGGCTTCGGTGACGTCTGCAGTGGTTGTGAGTACTACCAGCCCTGAAAGTTTCAAGTCTCTACAACTTACGGTTTGGTCTGCCCGAGCAGTTTTAGCTGGAAAATGATGCATCATGGGGAAATGAACAGTTCCAATAGGGTTTCAGCCTGACGCCTGACTTTGATTGGATTTTACTACCCCTTACTATCAAAATTTTGAGATTTGGCCTCACGACTGTGCCTAGCGACCTATGTTTCCGAACTTCTGACGCTGGTTTCGTCTCGATCGGACCAGTGGTTTCGAAGATATCGGCTAATTTTCTTAAAGCGCTAAATTACAACGGTGCACAAACCATACGCAGAAACCTGGCAAGTGTGGTATCGTTGGACTCGGCAACGATTCAGGAGTCTAAGGAGATGAGTCCCGTGAAAATAAGTCAACCACACCCAAAGTTATAAGCACTTTTTAAAAAAAATCTCAACTAGGTGGCGCTGTTTCGAAACTTCTCAGGCTACTTCAGGGCATCGTGGTGATGACCCATGCCGAGTTTCGTAACAATCCGTTCATGCGTTCATGAAATACAGCATTTTGGCACATAATTCAAGATGGCCGACAGCCAAAATGGCCGACATGGTAAAATTGGACATCAGTCGACTCGGCATGACGTCTCGAATCTGACGAGACCACTTTTGTGATTTTTGGGCAAACGGTTCAGCAAAAAAAAGCAAAAATAGCCATTTTTCCTATCTCCGGGCCAGTAGGTGGCGCTGCGCCGAAACGCAGCAGGTTGCCTCAAGACATGCTTGTGCCGACATGTACCAAGTTTGGTCTGAATACGATAAAGCGTTGCGGAGATACAGCCATACGTCTGTTTTCGCAAGCGCTACGTAAAATTTGTTTGCGCGTTTAACGGAAAAGATTTGACGAATCAACTTGAATTCCATAACTTTTTGTCGACACTGGCTGAAGATGATCTGGTTCAATTTTCATGCAAATCGGACGAACAGTCTAGGACGAGTTCGCAAAAGTAGGATTTTGGGGAAATTCAAAATGGCGGGAAACATATAATGTCGGAAATGACGTCATAGGGTGCTTTCGGATTGGCAGGAGCTCAGAAATCTGAGGAAACAAGAATTTTGTTTCTAGCCCTTAAGGTTCAAAAGTTATTAGCATAAACATGAGTGCAACTTTGGACAGGTGGTGGCGCTAGAGGGATTGAGTTGGAGACACCAAAATTGGTGTATTTAATGTTGGGACTGCCCTCTATCAGAATGTCAAATCGTTACAACTTTCCCGCAATCGGTTCTATGGGCTGCCATAGACCTCCATGGCGGAAGAAGAAAGTGCGACAACGGTTTCAATAGGTGCCTCCGCACCTTCGGTGCTTGGCCCCTAATAAAAAGGCAATAAAAAGGGTATAAAAAGGCCTATAAAAAATAGACCATAGGGTTTGAGCACTTGAGTTTTGAGCTGCTGGTTGCTAAAACTTTATCAAGCCTGGTGACATGTGCATCGCAGAGGTCAAAGGTCAATTTTTGCATTTTCAGCTCATTTATCATGAAAATGGGGTGTTTTTATTTATTTATTTTTTTACCTTTTAAACTGGTATGCCTCTACTGATGGCCCGATCTCCGCCAAAGTTTGCACGCGTCTTTACAATAATGCGGCGCACATGCTCAGCCGATTTGGTGAAGTTCTGCACAAAGCAGGCAATTTTTAGTCATTTAAATGTCATTTTGCATAGGATAATATAGGGCATTTGTTTTTCACCAGTTTAACAGTTGGAGGGCCCGATCTCCGCCAAAGTTTGCACGCGCCTTTACAATAATGCGGCGCACATGCCCAGCCGATTTGGTGAAGTTCTGCGCAGAGCAGGCAATTTTTAGTCATTTAAATGTCAATTTGCATAGGATAATAATAGGGCATTTTTTTGTCACCAATTTAACAGTTAAAGCGCCCCGGCGGCCATAAAAGTCTGCAAGCCTCTTTAGGGTCACGTGACGCATGCGCACGCGTGATTTCGTAAAGCTGTATGCCAATCAGGCAGGAAGAGGGCCGCTTTCAGGCCTTTAATGGGATTTTCCATAGAAATACATCATTTTGACCCCTTTTTAACCATTATAGCGCCACCAAGTGGCCGGTCCCCACGTCCTTTTTCACTTGGCCACAGAATGAGCTCTTACATAGGCGTGCTGAGTTTGGTGAAACTACCTCATTCCGTTCACGAGTTTTAGCCAATTTAGTAAAAGGGGCTACTCCCCCTTCCAACGTTTTGGCTGCCTTTAGGGTCCAGGAACCCAAATTTCCGGTTTTTTAAAATGACTTTTGACAATTAGACTCCAGAGAATCTCGCTGTGCTGGTTTGGTTCCGGTTGGGCCAAAAACCTAGGACTAGTTGGCAAAAGTAGGTTTTGCAAAAAACCCGAAATACCCGAATTTTTTCCCACTATTCCGAGCCAATCCGGGGCATGCATTTTGTCCGTCTCGAGCCAAGGATTCCAGCAATATAAGACACTCGAGGCTAAGCCTTACGGCTGAGGAGTTATGAGCCGTTTCGTACTTTTGGTCGCCGTTTCGTACTTTTGATCGCTGTAGCGCCCCCGTCAGGCCGATCGGGGCGGGCTTCGGTGACGTCTGCAGTGGTTGTGAGTACTACCAGCCCTGAAAGTTTCAAGTCTCTACGACTTACGGTTTGGTCTGCCCGAGCAGTTTTAGCTGGAAAATGATGCATCATGGGGAAATGAACAGTTCCAATAGGGTTTCAGCCTGACGCCTGACTTTGATTGGATTTTACTACCCCTTACTATCAAAATTTTGAGATTTGGCCTCACGACTGTGCCTAGCGACCTATGTTTCCGAACTTCTGACGCTGGTTTCGTCTCGATCGGACCAGTGGTTTCGAAGATATCGGCTAATTTTCTTAAAGCGCTAAATTACAACGGTGCACAAACCATACGCAGAAACCTGGCAAGTGTGGTATCGTTGGACTCGGCAACGATTCAGGAGTCTAAGGAGATGAGTCCCGTGAAAATAAGTCAACCACACCCAAAGTTATAAGCACTTTTTAAAAAAAATCTCAACTAGGTGGCGCTGTTTCGAAACTTCTCAGGCTACTTCAGGGCATCGTGGTGATGACCCATGCCGAGTTTCGTAACAATCCGTTCATGCGTTCATGAAATACAGCATTTTGGCACATAATTCAAGATGGCCGACAGCCAAAATGGCCGACATGGTAAAATTGGACATCAGTCGACTCGGCATGACGTCTCGAATCTGACGAGACCACTTTTGTGATTTTTGGGCAAACGGTTCAGCAAAAAAAAGCAAAAATAGCCATTTTTCCTATCTCCGGGCCAGTAGGTGGCGCTGCGCCGAAACGCAGCAGGTTGCCTCAAGACATGCTTGTGCCGACATGTACCAAGTTTGGTCTGAATACGATAAAGCGTTGCGGAGATACAGCCATACGTCTGTTTTCGCAAGCGCTACGTAAAATTTGTTTGCGCGTTTAACGGAAAAGATTTGACGAATCAACTTGAATTCCATAACTTTTTGTCGACACTGGCTGAAGATGATCTGGTTCAATTTTCATGCAAATCGGACGAACAGTCTAGGACGAGTTCGCAAAAGTAGGATTTTGGGGAAATTCAAAATGGCGGGAAACATATAATGTCGGAAATGACGTCATAGGGTGCTTTCGGATTGGCAGGAGCTCAGAAATCTGAGGAAACAAGAATTTTGTTTCTAGCCCTTAAGGTTCAAAAGTTATTAGCATAAACATGAGTGCAACTTTGGACAGGTGGTGGCGCTAGAGGGATTGAGTTGGAGACACCAAAATTGGTGTATTTAATGTTGGGACTGCCCTCTATCAGAATGTCAAATCGTTACAACTTTCCCGCAATCGGTTCTATGGGCTGCCATAGACCTCCATGGCGGAAGAAGAAAGTGCGACAACGGTTTCAATAGGTGCCTCCGCACCTTCGGTGCTTGGCCCCTAATAAAAAGGCAATAAAAAGGGTATAAAAAGGCCTATAAAAAATAGACCATAGGGTTTGAGCACTTGAGTTTTGAGCTGCTGGTTGCTAAAACTTTATCAAGCCTGGTGACATGTGCATCGCAGAGGTCAAAGGTCAATTTTTGCATTTTCAGCTCATTTATCATGAAAATGGGGTGTTTTTATTTATTTATTTTTTTACCTTTTAAACTGGTATGCCTCTACTGATGGCCCGATCTCCGCCAAAGTTTGCACGCGTCTTTACAATAATGCGGCGCACATGCTCAGCCGATTTGGTGAAGTTCTGCACAAAGCAGGCAATTTTTAGTCATTTAAATGTCATTTTGCATAGGATAATATAGGGCATTTGTTTTTCACCAGTTTAACAGTTGGAGGGCCCGATCTCCGCCAAAGTTTGCACGCGCCTTTACAATAATGCGGCGCACATGCCCAGCCGATTTGGTGAAGTTCTGCGCAGAGCAGGCAATTTTTAGTCATTTAAATGTCAATTTGCATAGGATAATAATAGGGCATTTTTTTGTCACCAATTTAACAGTTAAAGCGCCCCGGCGGCCATAAAAGTCTGCAAGCCTCTTTAGGGTCACGTGACGCATGCGCACGCGTGATTTCGTAAAGCTGTATGCCAATCAGGCAGGAAGAGGGCCGCTTTCAGGCCTTTAATGGGATTTTCCATAGAAATACATCATTTTGACCCCTTTTTAACCATTATAGCGCCACCAAGTGGCCGGTCCCCACGTCCTTTTTCACTTGGCCACAGAATGAGCTCTTACATAGGCGTGCTGAGTTTGGTGAAACTACCTCATTCCGTTCACGAGTTTTAGCCAATTTAGTAAAAGGGGCTACTCCCCCTTCCAACGTTTTGGCTGCCTTTAGGGTCCAGGAACCCAAATTTCCGGTTTTTTAAAATGACTTTTGACAATTAGACTCCAGAGAATCTCGCTGTGCTGGTTTGGTTCCGGTTGGGCCAAAAACCTAGGACTAGTTGGCAAAAGTAGGTTTTGCAAAAAACCCGAAATACCCGAATTTTTTCCCACTATTCCGAGCCAATCCGGGGCATGCATTTTGTCCGTCTCGAGCCAAGGATTCCAGCAATATAAGACACTCGAGGCTAAGCCTTACGGCTGAGGAGTTATGAGCCGTTTCGTACTTTTGGTCGCCGTTTCGTACTTTTGATCGCTGTAGCGCCCCCGTCAGGCCGATCGGGGCGGGCTTCGGTGACGTCTGCAGTGGTTGTGAGTACTACCAGCCCTGAAAGTTTCAAGTCTCTACGACTTACGGTTTGGTCTGCCCGAGCAGTTTTAGCTGGAAAATGATGCATCATGGGGAAATGAACAGTTCCAATAGGGTTTCAGCCTGACGCCTGACTTTGATTGGATTTTACTACCCCTTACTATCAAAATTTTGAGATTTGGCCTCACGACTGTGCCTAGCGACCTATGTTTCCGAACTTCTGACGCTGGTTTCGTCTCGATCGGACCAGTGGTTTCGAAGATATCGGCTAATTTTCTTAAAGCGCTAAATTACAACGGTGCACAAACCATACGCAGAAACCTGGCAAGTGTGGTATCGTTGGACTCGGCAACGATTCAGGAGTCTAAGGAGATGAGTCCCGTGAAAATAAGTCAACCACACCCAAAGTTATAAGCACTTTTTAAAAAAAATCTCAACTAGGTGGCGCTGTTTCGAAACTTCTCAGGCTACTTCAGGGCATCGTGGTGATGACCCATGCCGAGTTTCGTAACAATCCGTTCATGCGTTCATGAAATACAGCATTTTGGCACATAATTCAAGATGGCCGACAGCCAAAATGGCCGACATGGTAAAATTGGACATCAGTCGACTCGGCATGACGTCTCGAATCTGACGAGACCACTTTTGTGATTTTTGGGCAAACGGTTCAGCAAAAAAAAGCAAAAATAGCCATTTTTCCTATCTCCGGGCCAGTAGGTGGCGCTGCGCCGAAACGCAGCAGGTTGCCTCAAGACATGCTTGTGCCGACATGTACCAAGTTTGGTCTGAATACGATAAAGCGTTGCGGAGATACAGCCATACGTCTGTTTTCGCAAGCGCTACGTAAAATTTGTTTGCGCGTTTAACGGAAAAGATTTGACGAATCAACTTGAATTCCATAACTTTTTGTCGACACTGGCTGAAGATGATCTGGTTCAATTTTCATGCAAATCGGACGAACAGTCTAGGACGAGTTCGCAAAAGTAGGATTTTGGGGAAATTCAAAATGGCGGGAAACATATAATGTCGGAAATGACGTCATAGGGTGCTTTCGGATTGGCAGGAGCTCAGAAATCTGAGGAAACAAGAATTTTGTTTCTAGCCCTTAAGGTTCAAAAGTTATTAGCATAAACATGAGTGCAACTTTGGACAGGTGGTGGCGCTAGAGGGATTGAGTTGGAGACACCAAAATTGGTGTATTTAATGTTGGGACTGCCCTCTATCAGAATGTCAAATCGTTACAACTTTCCCGCAATCGGTTCTATGGGCTGCCATAGACCTCCATGGCGGAAGAAGAAAGTGCGACAACGGTTTCAATAGGTGCCTCCGCACCTTCGGTGCTTGGCCCCTAATAAAAAGGCAATAAAAAGGGTATAAAAAGGCCTATAAAAAATAGACCATAGGGTTTGAGCACTTGAGTTTTGAGCTGCTGGTTGCTAAAACTTTATCAAGCCTGGTGACATGTGCATCGCAGAGGTCAAAGGTCAATTTTTGCATTTTCAGCTCATTTATCATGAAAATGGGGTGTTTTTATTTATTTATTTTTTTACCTTTTAAACTGGTATGCCTCTACTGATGGCCCGATCTCCGCCAAAGTTTGCACGCGTCTTTACAATAATGCGGCGCACATGCTCAGCCGATTTGGTGAAGTTCTGCACAAAGCAGGCAATTTTTAGTCATTTAAATGTCATTTTGCATAGGATAATATAGGGCATTTGTTTTTCACCAGTTTAACAGTTGGAGGGCCCGATCTCCGCCAAAGTTTGCACGCGCCTTTACAATAATGCGGCGCACATGCCCAGCCGATTTGGTGAAGTTCTGCGCAGAGCAGGCAATTTTTAGTCATTTAAATGTCAATTTGCATAGGATAATAATAGGGCATTTTTTTGTCACCAATTTAACAGTTAAAGCGCCCCGGCGGCCATAAAAGTCTGCAAGCCTCTTTAGGGTCACGTGACGCATGCGCACGCGTGATTTCGTAAAGCTGTATGCCAATCAGGCAGGAAGAGGGCCGCTTTCAGGCCTTTAATGGGATTTTCCATAGAAATACATCATTTTGACCCCTTTTTAACCATTATAGCGCCACCAAGTGGCCGGTCCCCACGTCCTTTTTCACTTGGCCACAGAATGAGCTCTTACATAGGCGTGCTGAGTTTGGTGAAACTACCTCATTCCGTTCACGAGTTTTAGCCAATTTAGTAAAAGGGGCTACTCCCCCTTCCAACGTTTTGGCTGCCTTTAGGGTCCAGGAACCCAAATTTCCGGTTTTTTAAAATGACTTTTGACAATTAGACTCCAGAGAATCTCGCTGTGCTGGTTTGGTTCCGGTTGGGCCAAAAACCTAGGACTAGTTGGCAAAAGTAGGTTTTGCAAAAAACCCGAAATACCCGAATTTTTTCCCACTATTCCGAGCCAATCCGGGGCATGCATTTTGTCCGTCTCGAGCCAAGGATTCCAGCAATATAAGACACTCGAGGCTAAGCCTTACGGCTGAGGAGTTATGAGCCGTTTCGTACTTTTGGTCGCCGTTTCGTACTTTTGATCGCTGTAGCGCCCCCGTCAGGCCGATCGGGGCGGGCTTCGGTGACGTCTGCAGTGGTTGTGAGTACTACCAGCCCTGAAAGTTTCAAGTCTCTACGACTTACGGTTTGGTCTGCCCGAGCAGTTTTAGCTGGAAAATGATGCATCATGGGGAAATGAACAGTTCCAATAGGGTTTCAGCCTGACGCCTGACTTTGATTGGATTTTACTACCCCTTACTATCAAAATTTTGAGATTTGGCCTCACGACTGTGCCTAGCGACCTATGTTTCCGAACTTCTGACGCTGGTTTCGTCTCGATCGGACCAGTGGTTTCGAAGATATCGGCTAATTTTCTTAAAGCGCTAAATTACAACGGTGCACAAACCATACGCAGAAACCTGGCAAGTGTGGTATCGTTGGACTCGGCAACGATTCAGGAGTCTAAGGAGATGAGTCCCGTGAAAATAAGTCAACCACACCCAAAGTTATAAGCACTTTTTAAAAAAAATCTCAACTAGGTGGCGCTGTTTCGAAACTTCTCAGGCTACTTCAGGGCATCGTGGTGATGACCCATGCCGAGTTTCGTAACAATCCGTTCATGCGTTCATGAAATACAGCATTTTGGCACATAATTCAAGATGGCCGACAGCCAAAATGGCCGACATGGTAAAATTGGACATCAGTCGACTCGGCATGACGTCTCGAATCTGACGAGACCACTTTTGTGATTTTTGGGCAAACGGTTCAGCAAAAAAAAGCAAAAATAGCCATTTTTCCTATCTCCGGGCCAGTAGGTGGCGCTGCGCCGAAACGCAGCAGGTTGCCTCAAGACATGCTTGTGCCGACATGTACCAAGTTTGGTCTGAATACGATAAAGCGTTGCGGAGATACAGCCATACGTCTGTTTTCGCAAGCGCTACGTAAAATTTGTTTGCGCGTTTAACGGAAAAGATTTGACGAATCAACTTGAATTCCATAACTTTTTGTCGACACTGGCTGAAGATGATCTGGTTCAATTTTCATGCAAATCGGACGAACAGTCTAGGACGAGTTCGCAAAAGTAGGATTTTGGGGAAATTCAAAATGGCGGGAAACATATAATGTCGGAAATGACGTCATAGGGTGCTTTCGGATTGGCAGGAGCTCAGAAATCTGAGGAAACAAGAATTTTGTTTCTAGCCCTTAAGGTTCAAAAGTTATTAGCATAAACATGAGTGCAACTTTGGACAGGTGGTGGCGCTAGAGGGATTGAGTTGGAGACACCAAAATTGGTGTATTTAATGTTGGGACTGCCCTCTATCAGAATGTCAAATCGTTACAACTTTCCCGCAATCGGTTCTATGGGCTGCCATAGACCTCCATGGCGGAAGAAGAAAGTGCGACAACGGTTTCAATAGGTGCCTCCGCACCTTCGGTGCTTGGCCCCTAATAAAAAGGCAATAAAAAGGGTATAAAAAGGCCTATAAAAAATAGACCATAGGGTTTGAGCACTTGAGTTTTGAGCTGCTGGTTGCTAAAACTTTATCAAGCCTGGTGACATGTGCATCGCAGAGGTCAAAGGTCAATTTTTGCATTTTCAGCTCATTTATCATGAAAATGGGGTGTTTTTATTTATTTATTTTTTTACCTTTTAAACTGGTATGCCTCTACTGATGGCCCGATCTCCGCCAAAGTTTGCACGCGTCTTTACAATAATGCGGCGCACATGCTCAGCCGATTTGGTGAAGTTCTGCACAAAGCAGGCAATTTTTAGTCATTTAAATGTCATTTTGCATAGGATAATATAGGGCATTTGTTTTTCACCAGTTTAACAGTTGGAGGGCCCGATCTCCGCCAAAGTTTGCACGCGCCTTTACAATAATGCGGCGCACATGCCCAGCCGATTTGGTGAAGTTCTGCGCAGAGCAGGCAATTTTTAGTCATTTAAATGTCAATTTGCATAGGATAATAATAGGGCATTTTTTTGTCACCAATTTAACAGTTAAAGCGCCCCGGCGGCCATAAAAGTCTGCAAGCCTCTTTAGGGTCACGTGACGCATGCGCACGCGTGATTTCGTAAAGCTGTATGCCAATCAGGCAGGAAGAGGGCCGCTTTCAGGCCTTTAATGGGATTTTCCATAGAAATACATCATTTTGACCCCTTTTTAACCATTATAGCGCCACCAAGTGGCCGGTCCCCACGTCCTTTTTCACTTGGCCACAGAATGAGCTCTTACATAGGCGTGCTGAGTTTGGTGAAACTACCTCATTCCGTTCACGAGTTTTAGCCAATTTAGTAAAAGGGGCTACTCCCCCTTCCAACGTTTTGGCTGCCTTTAGGGTCCAGGAACCCAAATTTCCGGTTTTTTAAAATGACTTTTGACAATTAGACTCCAGAGAATCTCGCTGTGCTGGTTTGGTTCCGGTTGGGCCAAAAACCTAGGACTAGTTGGCAAAAGTAGGTTTTGCAAAAAACCCGAAATACCCGAATTTTTTCCCACTATTCCGAGCCAATCCGGGGCATGCATTTTGTCCGTCTCGAGCCAAGGATTCCAGCAATATAAGACACTCGAGGCTAAGCCTTACGGCTGAGGAGTTATGAGCCGTTTCGTACTTTTGGTCGCCGTTTCGTACTTTTGATCGCTGTAGCGCCCCCGTCAGGCCGATCGGGGCGGGCTTCGGTGACGTCTGCAGTGGTTGTGAGTACTACCAGCCCTGAAAGTTTCAAGTCTCTACGACTTACGGTTTGGTCTGCCCGAGCAGTTTTAGCTGGAAAATGATGCATCATGGGGAAATGAACAGTTCCAATAGGGTTTCAGCCTGACGCCTGACTTTGATTGGATTTTACTACCCCTTACTATCAAAATTTTGAGATTTGGCCTCACGACTGTGCCTAGCGACCTATGTTTCCGAACTTCTGACGCTGGTTTCGTCTCGATCGGACCAGTGGTTTCGAAGATATCGGCTAATTTTCTTAAAGCGCTAAATTACAACGGTGCACAAACCATACGCAGAAACCTGGCAAGTGTGGTATCGTTGGACTCGGCAACGATTCAGGAGTCTAAGGAGATGAGTCCCGTGAAAATAAGTCAACCACACCCAAAGTTATAAGCACTTTTTAAAAAAAATCTCAACTAGGTGGCGCTGTTTCGAAACTTCTCAGGCTACTTCAGGGCATCGTGGTGATGACCCATGCCGAGTTTCGTAACAATCCGTTCATGCGTTCATGAAATACAGCATTTTGGCACATAATTCAAGATGGCCGACAGCCAAAATGGCCGACATGGTAAAATTGGACATCAGTCGACTCGGCATGACGTCTCGAATCTGACGAGACCACTTTTGTGATTTTTGGGCAAACGGTTCAGCAAAAAAAAGCAAAAATAGCCATTTTTCCTATCTCCGGGCCAGTAGGTGGCGCTGCGCCGAAACGCAGCAGGTTGCCTCAAGACATGCTTGTGCCGACATGTACCAAGTTTGGTCTGAATACGATAAAGCGTTGCGGAGATACAGCCATACGTCTGTTTTCGCAAGCGCTACGTAAAATTTGTTTGCGCGTTTAACGGAAAAGATTTGACGAATCAACTTGAATTCCATAACTTTTTGTCGACACTGGCTGAAGATGATCTGGTTCAATTTTCATGCAAATCGGACGAACAGTCTAGGACGAGTTCGCAAAAGTAGGATTTTGGGGAAATTCAAAATGGCGGGAAACATATAATGTCGGAAATGACGTCATAGGGTGCTTTCGGATTGGCAGGAGCTCAGAAATCTGAGGAAACAAGAATTTTGTTTCTAGCCCTTAAGGTTCAAAAGTTATTAGCATAAACATGAGTGCAACTTTGGACAGGTGGTGGCGCTAGAGGGATTGAGTTGGAGACACCAAAATTGGTGTATTTAATGTTGGGACTGCCCTCTATCAGAATGTCAAATCGTTACAACTTTCCCGCAATCGGTTCTATGGGCTGCCATAGACCTCCATGGCGGAAGAAGAAAGTGCGACAACGGTTTCAATAGGTGCCTCCGCACCTTCGGTGCTTGGCCCCTAATAAAAAGGCAATAAAAAGGGTATAAAAAGGCCTATAAAAAATAGACCATAGGGTTTGAGCACTTGAGTTTTGAGCTGCTGGTTGCTAAAACTTTATCAAGCCTGGTGACATGTGCATCGCAGAGGTCAAAGGTCAATTTTTGCATTTTCAGCTCATTTATCATGAAAATGGGGTGTTTTTATTTATTTATTTTTTTACCTTTTAAACTGGTATGCCTCTACTGATGGCCCGATCTCCGCCAAAGTTTGCACGCGTCTTTACAATAATGCGGCGCACATGCTCAGCCGATTTGGTGAAGTTCTGCACAAAGCAGGCAATTTTTAGTCATTTAAATGTCATTTTGCATAGGATAATATAGGGCATTTGTTTTTCACCAGTTTAACAGTTGGAGGGCCCGATCTCCGCCAAAGTTTGCACGCGCCTTTACAATAATGCGGCGCACATGCCCAGCCGATTTGGTGAAGTTCTGCGCAGAGCAGGCAATTTTTAGTCATTTAAATGTCAATTTGCATAGGATAATAATAGGGCATTTTTTTGTCACCAATTTAACAGTTAAAGCGCCCCGGCGGCCATAAAAGTCTGCAAGCCTCTTTAGGGTCACGTGACGCATGCGCACGCGTGATTTCGTAAAGCTGTATGCCAATCAGGCAGGAAGAGGGCCGCTTTCAGGCCTTTAATGGGATTTTCCATAGAAATACATCATTTTGACCCCTTTTTAACCATTATAGCGCCACCAAGTGGCCGGTCCCCACGTCCTTTTTCACTTGGCCACAGAATGAGCTCTTACATAGGCGTGCTGAGTTTGGTGAAACTACCTCATTCCGTTCACGAGTTTTAGCCAATTTAGTAAAAGGGGCTACTCCCCCTTCCAACGTTTTGGCTGCCTTTAGGGTCCAGGAACCCAAATTTCCGGTTTTTTAAAATGACTTTTGACAATTAGACTCCAGAGAATCTCGCTGTGCTGGTTTGGTTCCGGTTGGGCCAAAAACCTAGGACTAGTTGGCAAAAGTAGGTTTTGCAAAAAACCCGAAATACCCGAATTTTTTCCCACTATTCCGAGCCAATCCGGGGCATGCATTTTGTCCGTCTCGAGCCAAGGATTCCAGCAATATAAGACACTCGAGGCTAAGCCTTACGGCTGAGGAGTTATGAGCCGTTTCGTACTTTTGGTCGCCGTTTCGTACTTTTGATCGCTGTAGCGCCCCCGTCAGGCCGATCGGGGCGGGCTTCGGTGACGTCTGCAGTGGTTGTGAGTACTACCAGCCCTGAAAGTTTCAAGTCTCTACGACTTACGGTTTGGTCTGCCCGAGCAGTTTTAGCTGGAAAATGATGCATCATGGGGAAATGAACAGTTCCAATAGGGTTTCAGCCTGACGCCTGACTTTGATTGGATTTTACTACCCCTTACTATCAAAATTTTGAGATTTGGCCTCACGACTGTGCCTAGCGACCTATGTTTCCGAACTTCTGACGCTGGTTTCGTCTCGATCGGACCAGTGGTTTCGAAGATATCGGCTAATTTTCTTAAAGCGCTAAATTACAACGGTGCACAAACCATACGCAGAAACCTGGCAAGTGTGGTATCGTTGGACTCGGCAACGATTCAGGAGTCTAAGGAGATGAGTCCCGTGAAAATAAGTCAACCACACCCAAAGTTATAAGCACTTTTTAAAAAAAATCTCAACTAGGTGGCGCTGTTTCGAAACTTCTCAGGCTACTTCAGGGCATCGTGGTGATGACCCATGCCGAGTTTCGTAACAATCCGTTCATGCGTTCATGAAATACAGCATTTTGGCACATAATTCAAGATGGCCGACAGCCAAAATGGCCGACATGGTAAAATTGGACATCAGTCGACTCGGCATGACGTCTCGAATCTGACGAGACCACTTTTGTGATTTTTGGGCAAACGGTTCAGCAAAAAAAAGCAAAAATAGCCATTTTTCCTATCTCCGGGCCAGTAGGTGGCGCTGCGCCGAAACGCAGCAGGTTGCCTCAAGACATGCTTGTGCCGACATGTACCAAGTTTGGTCTGAATACGATAAAGCGTTGCGGAGATACAGCCATACGTCTGTTTTCGCAAGCGCTACGTAAAATTTGTTTGCGCGTTTAACGGAAAAGATTTGACGAATCAACTTGAATTCCATAACTTTTTGTCGACACTGGCTGAAGATGATCTGGTTCAATTTTCATGCAAATCGGACGAACAGTCTAGGACGAGTTCGCAAAAGTAGGATTTTGGGGAAATTCAAAATGGCGGGAAACATATAATGTCGGAAATGACGTCATAGGGTGCTTTCGGATTGGCAGGAGCTCAGAAATCTGAGGAAACAAGAATTTTGTTTCTAGCCCTTAAGGTTCAAAAGTTATTAGCATAAACATGAGTGCAACTTTGGACAGGTGGTGGCGCTAGAGGGATTGAGTTGGAGACACCAAAATTGGTGTATTTAATGTTGGGACTGCCCTCTATCAGAATGTCAAATCGTTACAACTTTCCCGCAATCGGTTCTATGGGCTGCCATAGACCTCCATGGCGGAAGAAGAAAGTGCGACAACGGTTTCAATAGGTGCCTCCGCACCTTCGGTGCTTGGCCCCTAATAAAAAGGCAATAAAAAGGGTATAAAAAGGCCTATAAAAAATAGACCATAGGGTTTGAGCACTTGAGTTTTGAGCTGCTGGTTGCTAAAACTTTATCAAGCCTGGTGACATGTGCATCGCAGAGGTCAAAGGTCAATTTTTGCATTTTCAGCTCATTTATCATGAAAATGGGGTGTTTTTATTTATTTATTTTTTTACCTTTTAAACTGGTATGC
The DNA here is from genome assembly GCF_024679245.1 of Pseudorasbora parva. Classification (NCBI taxonomy): domain Eukaryota; kingdom Metazoa; phylum Chordata; class Actinopteri; order Cypriniformes; family Gobionidae; genus Pseudorasbora; species Pseudorasbora parva. The sequence goes on along the minus strand of NC_090196.1, from coordinate 35,892,252 downwards.
CTCTACTGATGGCCCGATCTCCGCCAAAGTTTGCACGCGTCTTTACAATAATGCGGCGCACATGCTCAGCCGATTTGGTGAAGTTCTGCACAAAGCAGGCAATTTTTAGTCATTTAAATGTCATTTTGCATAGGATAATATAGGGCATTTGTTTTTCACCAGTTTAACAGTTGGAGGGCCCGATCTCCGCCAAAGTTTGCACGCGCCTTTACAATAATGCGGCGCACATGCCCAGCCGATTTGGTGAAGTTCTGCGCAGAGCAGGCAATTTTTAGTCATTTAAATGTCAATTTGCATAGGATAATAATAGGGCATTTTTTTGTCACCAATTTAACAGTTAAAGCGCCCCGGCGGCCATAAAAGTCTGCAAGCCTCTTTAGGGTCACGTGACGCATGCGCACGCGTGATTTCGTAAAGCTGTATGCCAATCAGGCAGGAAGAGGGCCGCTTTCAGGCCTTTAATGGGATTTTCCATAGAAATACATCATTTTGACCCCTTTTTAACCATTATAGCGCCACCAAGTGGCCGGTCCCCACGTCCTTTTTCACTTGGCCACAGAATGAGCTCTTACATAGGCGTGCTGAGTTTGGTGAAACTACCTCATTCCGTTCACGAGTTTTAGCCAATTTAGTAAAAGGGGCTACTCCCCCTTCCAACGTTTTGGCTGCCTTTAGGGTCCAGGAACCCAAATTTCCGGTTTTTTAAAATGACTTTTGACAATTAGACTCCAGAGAATCTCGCTGTGCTGGTTTGGTTCCGGTTGGGCCAAAAACCTAGGACTAGTTGGCAAAAGTAGGTTTTGCAAAAAACCCGAAATACCCGAATTTTTTCCCACTATTCCGAGCCAATCCGGGGCATGCATTTTGTCCGTCTCGAGCCAAGGATTCCAGCAATATAAGACACTCGAGGCTAAGCCTTACGGCTGAGGAGTTATGAGCCGTTTCGTACTTTTGGTCGCCGTTTCGTACTTTTGATCGCTGTAGCGCCCCCGTCAGGCCGATCGGGGCGGGCTTCGGTGACGTCTGCAGTGGTTGTGAGTACTACCAGCCCTGAAAGTTTCAAGTCTCTACGACTTACGGTTTGGTCTGCCCGAGCAGTTTTAGCTGGAAAATGATGCATCATGGGGAAATGAACAGTTCCAATAGGGTTTCAGCCTGACGCCTGACTTTGATTGGATTTTACTACCCCTTACTATCAAAATTTTGAGATTTGGCCTCACGACTGTGCCTAGCGACCTATGTTTCCGAACTTCTGACGCTGGTTTCGTCTCGATCGGACCAGTGGTTTCGAAGATATCGGCTAATTTTCTTAAAGCGCTAAATTACAACGGTGCACAAACCATACGCAGAAACCTGGCAAGTGTGGTATCGTTGGACTCGGCAACGATTCAGGAGTCTAAGGAGATGAGTCCCGTGAAAATAAGTCAACCACACCCAAAGTTATAAGCACTTTTTAAAAAAAATCTCAACTAGGTGGCGCTGTTTCGAAACTTCTCAGGCTACTTCAGGGCATCGTGGTGATGACCCATGCCGAGTTTCGTAACAATCCGTTCATGCGTTCATGAAATACAGCATTTTGGCACATAATTCAAGATGGCCGACAGCCAAAATGGCCGACATGGTAAAATTGGACATCAGTCGACTCGGCATGACGTCTCGAATCTGACGAGACCACTTTTGTGATTTTTGGGCAAACGGTTCAGCAAAAAAAAGCAAAAATAGCCATTTTTCCTATCTCCGGGCCAGTAGGTGGCGCTGCGCCGAAACGCAGCAGGTTGCCTCAAGACATGCTTGTGCCGACATGTACCAAGTTTGGTCTGAATACGATAAAGCGTTGCGGAGATACAGCCATACGTCTGTTTTCGCAAGCGCTACGTAAAATTTGTTTGCGCGTTTAACGGAAAAGATTTGACGAATCAACTTGAATTCCATAACTTTTTGTCGACACTGGCTGAAGATGATCTGGTTCAATTTTCATGCAAATCGGACGAACAGTCTAGGACGAGTTCGCAAAAGTAGGATTTTGGGGAAATTCAAAATGGCGGGAAACATATAATGTCGGAAATGACGTCATAGGGTGCTTTCGGATTGGCAGGAGCTCAGAAATCTGAGGAAACAAGAATTTTGTTTCTAGCCCTTAAGGTTCAAAAGTTATTAGCATAAACATGAGTGCAACTTTGGACAGGTGGTGGCGCTAGAGGGATTGAGTTGGAGACACCAAAATTGGTGTATTTAATGTTGGGACTGCCCTCTATCAGAATGTCAAATCGTTACAACTTTCCCGCAATCGGTTCTATGGGCTGCCATAGACCTCCATGGCGGAAGAAGAAAGTGCGACAACGGTTTCAATAGGTGCCTCCGCACCTTCGGTGCTTGGCCCCTAATAATAGGAACACTAACGATTTCAATAGGTGCCTCCGCACCTTCGGTGCTTGGCCCCTAAATATAGCTGCAAGCAGCCATTATCGGGGCCAAGCGCAAAGAAGAAGACAAGACATGCCAGCATGGCTGGAAGTCTCAAGCCAACTGCAACAATGAGCCATTAAGGACCTATTAAGTTGATTTTAGGCAAAATAGCAGTCAAATTTTAAATACAGTCAATAATAATGGTTTAATGGTTTATCACTTTCGACCAATAGGTGTCACTGTTACGAAACTGATGTGGTTTAGTCAGATTGAGATGACAATGACACATGCAAAGTTTGGTGTCAATATGTCAAAGCATTGCAGAGATACAGCCTCAAGAGTCATTTTTGCATCATGGCTCAACTCTGTTGCAGTGGTATATGAAAACTGTTTTGTCTATCAATCCGAAATCCATAACTATTTGTCAGCATGGTCTGAAGACGATACGGATCAATTTTGGTGAAAATCGGACAAACGGTCTAGGATGAGTTTGAAAAAGTAGGTTTTTAACAAATAACAAGACGGAGGACAGATAGGTTTGCAAAATATGGCACAATTGGTATCCATGTTCTCGGCATGAGCCATTGACTGTATTATGACCAGTTTCATTACAATGGGTTAATTTAATCAAAAGTTATTCGCATTTCTGTACATTTTATTACAACTTTTGACCACAAGGTGGCGCTACCCCGAAACTTTTTGAGTATCTTCAGGACATGGAGCGGAAGACACATACCGAGTTTTGTAACGATACGCTAATGCATTCTTAAATTATAGCATTAGCATTTTAAACCATAATACTGCATTGAAGTCAATGGGAATTTCATGTTTTGTTTTATTATAGCGCCACCAAGAGGCACAATCCCACCAATTTTTTTATGTGTCCTCATAGTGAGCCCATACATATGTGTGTCAAGTTTGGTGAAAATATCTCATTTTGTTTTGGAGTTATAGACATTTATATGAAAAAACACGTAAAAAAGGACTGACACCTGACTTTGATTGGATTTTACTACCCCTTACTATCAATATTTTGAGATTTGGGCATTGGCATATAGCTATCGACCTATGTTTTCGAACTTCTGAGGCTGGTTTCGTCTCGATCGGACTAGCGGTTTCGAAGATATCAGCAAATGTTTTTTAAGCACTAAATTACAACTCTGCGCAAACCATATGCCGAAACCTGGCAAGTCTGGTATCGTTGGAGTCGGCAAGGATTCAGGAGACCAAAAAACACACTCCCATCAAAATATGTCAACCACACCCAAAGTTATAAGCGTTTGAAAAAAAAAATTCTCCACTAGGTGGCGCTGTTTCGAAACTTCTCAGGCTACTTCAGGGCATCGTGGTGATGACCCATACCAAGTTTCGTAACAATCCGTTCATGCGTTCATAAAATACAGCATTTTTGCACATAATTCAAAATGGCCGACATCCAAAATGGCCGACATGGTAAAATTGGATATCAGTCGACTCGGCATGACGCCCTGAATCTAATGAGACCAATTTTATGATTTTTGGATAAACGGTTCAGAAGTTATAAGCCAAAATAGGCATTTTTCGTATCTCCGGACCAGTAGGTGGCGCTGCGCCGAAACGCTGCATGTTGCTTCAGGTCATGCTTGTGATGACATGTACCAAGTTTGGTTTGAATACGATAAAGTGTTGCGGAGATATAGCCTTTAGTGTGTTTTTGCAACCTCCACGTAAAATTTGTTTGTGCGTTTATTGAAAACGATTGGACGAATCAACTTGAATTCCATAACTTTTTGTCAACATGCTCTGAAGATGATCTGTTTCAATTTTCGTGAAAATCGGAGCAACGGCCTAGGAGGAGTTCGAAAAAGTAGGTTTTTCAGAAAATTCAAAATGGCGGGAAAATTTGCATACCGGAAAATGACATCATAGGGTGAAATCGAATCGGCTTGAGCCAAGGAATCCGATGAAAAAAGAATTTTGTTTCTAGCCCTTAGGGGTCAAAAGTTATAAGCATAAATATGAGTGAAACTTTGGACAGGTGGTGGCGCTAGAGGGATTGAGTTAGAGGCACCAAATTTGCTATAGTGACAGCTCAGACTGGCCTCTATGAGTGTGCCAAATTTCACAACTTTTTACCATACGGTTCTATGGGCTGCCAGAGACTCCTATGGCGGAAGAAGCAGAATAATAATAATAGGAACACTAACGATTTCAATAGGTGCCTCCGCACCTTCGGTGCTTGGCCCCTAATAATAGGAACACTAACGATTTCAATAGGTGCCTCCGCACCTTCGGTGCTTGGCCCCTAACAAGCAGCCATTATCGGGGCCAAGCGCAAAGAAGAAGACAAGACATGCCAGCATGGCTGGAAGTCTCAAGCCAACTGCAACAATGAGCCATTAAGGACCTATTAAGTTGATTTTAGGCAAAATAGCAGTCAAATTTTAAATACAGTCAATAATAATGGTTTAATGGTTTATCACTTTCGACCAATAGGTGTCACTGTTACGAAACTGATGTGGTTTAGTCAGATTGAGATGACAATGACACATGCAAAGTTTGGTGTCAATATGTCAAAGCATTGCAGAGATACAGCCTCAAGAGTAATTTTTGCATCATGGCTCAACTCTGTTGCAGTGGTATATGAAAACTGTTTTGTCTATCAATCCGAAATCCATAAGTATTTGTCAGCATGGTCTGAAGACGATACGGATCAATTTTGGTGAAAATCGGACAAACGGTCTAGGATGAGTTTGAAAAAGTAGATTTTTAACAAATAACAAGATGGAGCACAGATATGTTTGCAAAATATGGCAAAATTGGTATCTATCTTCTCGGCATGAGCCAATGAATGTATTATGACCAGTCTCATTACAATAGGCTAATTTAATCAAAAGTTATTAGCATTTTTGTACATTTTATTACAACTTTTGACCACAAGGTGGCGCTGCCCCGAAACTTTTTGAATATCTTCGGGACATAGAGCGGAAGACACATACCGAGTTTTGTAACGATACACTAGTGCATTCTTAAATTATAGCATTAGCATTTTAAACCGTAATACTGCATTGAAGTCAATGGGAATTTCATGTTTTGTTTTATTATAGCGCCACCAAGAGGCACAATCCCACCAATTTTTTTATGTGTCCTCGTAGTGAGCCCATACATATGTGTGTCAAGTTTGGTGAAAATATTTCATTTTGTTTTGGAGTTATAGACATTTATATGAAAAAACACGTAAAAAATGACTGACACCTGACTTTGATTGGATTTTACTACCCCTTACTATCAATATTTTGAGATTTGGGCATTAGCGTATAGCTATCGACCTATGTTTCCGAACTTCTGAGGCTGGTTTCGTCTCGATCGGACTAGCGGTTTCGAAGATATCAGCAAATGTTTTTTAAGCACTAAATTACAACTCTGCGCAAACCATATGCCGAAACCTGGCAAGTCTGGTATCGTTGGAGTCGGCAAGGATTCAGGAGACCAAAAAACACACTCCCATCAAAATATGTCAACCACACCCAAAGTTATAAGCGTTTGAAAAAAAAAATTCTCCACTAGGTGGCGCTGTTTCGAAACTTCTCAGGCTACTTCAGGGCATCGTGGTGATGAGCCATACCAAGTTTCATAACAATCTGTTCATGCGTTCATAAAATACAGCATTTTTGCACATAATTCAAAATGGCCGACATCCAAAATGGCCGACATGGTAAAATTGGATATCAGTCGACTCGGCATGACGCCCTGAATCTAATGAGACCAATTTTATGATTTTTGGATAAACGGTTCAGAAGTTATAAGCCAAAATAGGCATTTTTCGTATCTCCGGACAGGTAGGTGGCGCTGCGCCGAAACGCTGCATGTTGCTTCAAGTCATGCTTGTGATGACATGTACCAAGGTTGGTTTGAATACGATAAAGCGTTGCGGAGATATAGCCTTTAGTGTGTTTTGCAACCTCCACGTAAAATTTGTTTGTGCGTTTATTGAAAACGATTGGACGAATCAACTTGAATTCCATAACTTTTTGTCAACATGCTCTGAAGATGATCTGTTTCAATTTTCGTGAAAATCGGAGCAACGGCCTAGGAGGAGTTCGAAAAAGTAGGTTTTTCAGAAAATTCAAAATGGCGGGAAAATTTGCATACCGGAAAATGACATCATAGGGTGAAATCGAATCGGCTTGAGCCAAGGAATCCGATGAAAAAAGAATTTTGTTTCTAGCCCTTAGGGGTCAAAAGTTATAAGCATAAATATGAGTGAAACTTTGGACAGGTGGTGGCGCTAGAGGGATTGAGTTAGAGGCACCAAATTTGCTATAGTGACAGCTCAGACTGGCCTCTATGAGTGTGCCAAATTTCACTACTTTTTACCATACGGTTCTATGGGCTGCCAGAGACTCCTATGGCGGAAGAAAAAGAAGAAGAAGAAGAAGAAGAAGCAGAATAATAAATATAGCTGCAAGCAGCAATTGTCGGGGCCAAGCGCAAAGAAGAAGACAAGACATGCCAGCATGGCTGGAAGTGTCAAACCAACTGCAACAATGAGCCATTAAAGAATTATTAAGTTGATTTTAGGCAAAAAAGCAGTACAATTTTAAATACAGTCAATAATAATGATTTAATGGTTTATCATTTTCGACCAATAGGTGGCACTGTTACTAAACTGATGTGGTGTAGTCAGATTGAGGAGACAATGACACATGCAAAGTTTGGTGTCAATATGTCAAAGCATTGCAGAGATACAGCCTCAAGAGTAATTTTGCATCAGAGCTCAACTGCGTTGCTGTGGTATATGACAACTGTTTTGTCTATCAACACAAAATCCATAATTATTTGTTCACATGGTCTGAAGACGATACGGTTTAATTTTGGTGAAAATTGGACAAACGGTCTAGGACGAGTTTGAAAAAGTAGGTTTTTAACCAATAACAAGATAGAGGGGAGAGAGGTTTGCCAAATATGGGAAAAATTGGTATCTATGTTCTCGGCATGAGCCATAGAATGATTTATAACCAGTCTCATTGCAATAGGCTAATTTAATCAAAAGTTATTAGCATTTTTGTACACTTTATTACAACTTTTGACCACAAGGTGGGGTTGCCCGAAAACTTTTTGAGTACCTTCAGGACATAGAGCGGAAGACACATACTGAGTTTTGTAATTATACACTAATGCATTCGTAAAGTATAGCATATGCATTTTATACCCTAATACTGCATTGAAGTCAATGGGAATTTCATGTTTTGTTCTATTATAGCGCCACCAAGAGGCAGAATACCACCATTTTTTATATGTCCTCAGAGTGAGCCCATACATATGTGTGTCGAGTTTGGTGAAAATATCTCATTTTGTTTTGGAGTTATAAACAGTTGTATGAAAAAAACACGTAAAAAATGACTGACACCTGACTTTGATTGGATTTTACTACCCCTTACTATCAATATTTTGACATTTGGGAATTAGTGTATAGCTATCGACCTATGTTTCCGAACTTCCGGCGCTGGTTTCGTCTCGATCGGAATGAAAATATAGAATGAACTACTATTAGATATTACATATTTTAAGAAGTAAAATGAGTTTTAAAAGGAAGGGACATTTAATGGGATTTGTATGTTTCATTTTATTGTTGTGGATTTAATTAGGGCCCGAGCACTGATGGTGGTCTACATGTCAATATTTAGTCAGTTATATTGTCACCTGTGGGCAAGAGTAAATTGTGATTAACTACTAATTAAGATTGAACCAAAACAACATCATATTTGGTCAGTCTAATAGTTAATAGACTTAATGATGTTAAATTTCAAAGATCTTGAGTTTTGTTGAACATGTCCGTGGTATCCTGACAAAGTCTGATGTTTCGGCAAAATTTTAGTTATTCATAGTGCCACTAGCTGGTCAAGTCGCCTTTATTTATATAGCACTTTTAACAAGTCCAGTTTCAAAGCAGCTTCACAGTTTTAACAGGAAAATAATGCAACAGATTTTGTACACCTGCTCTGTTGAAAATGGTGATGTTATCCAGCTAATTTCAATTATCATGTAGTGTCAATGCGGGCAGATCAGTAATATAGTTGATATTTAGGTGTCCCCAACTGAGCAAGCCAAGCCAAAGGCAACGGTGGCAAGGAACCAAAACTCCTTCAGGGCCAGGATGGAGATAAAAAAATCTTGGGAGAAACCAGGCTAAGTCGGGGTGCCAGTTCTCCTCTGGCCGACGAACAAACAGTGTATGATTATTATTTTGCGTATAACAGTGTATGATTATTTTTTACCTTTTAAACTGGCAACATTACAGTTCAGAAGTCATATTAGATAAATAGATATTCGTAAGATCATTTGATAGATTGGAGTTGTCGTGAAGGAGACAGGTTTATAAGGATGTCTTTTCGAGTCTGCATTTACAGGGCAGAGTTTAATTGACACACTCTCTTCAGACATTTCAGGGATGCATTGGTCATGTCCTGGCACAGGTCCACCCTCTGATCAGAGTACAGCCCAGTAGCAGGAAGTGTGGTAAATACAAATGATTGATATAGTCCTCCTATTTTTATATACTTAAATGCATATTGCCCACCGTGCTCTGTGTTCCTACAACCACAAGGTAGTGGTGGCACAGTTGCGAGGACCCTTTTATTCCTCTTGCAGCTTCAATGTAGTTTTGTATTTTTTACTTTTTGGGACCTCAGGAAGAGTAGTCACTGCCTAGGTATTGGCTAATGGGGATCCAAATAAACAAATAAACTTAGATCATAGATGGGAAAGAGCATTCATGGGTAAATTAACTAAGGAAAAATATAATATCATAGCTTTTTTAGGTGTCCTCAAAGGGGTCCATAAATATATGTCAAATTTGTTGTAAATATCTAATTTTCTTTTAAAGTTATAGCCAAATATATTTGAGAGCATGGGCTGCATTGATTGGATTTTTTTTTTCTTCCAAAATGTTGGCTTTGTTTTGGTCATTATTGTTTAGCTATTGACCTATGTAAGTATTCAGAATTTCCTATTGTGGTTTTGTTTTAATTGGTCTAACTGTTTCCTACATTCGCAAAGGTTTTTTTAGGTGCTAAAGTACACCTTTTTACAAACCATAAGGTGAAACCAGGAATGTTTGGTATTATTGGACTCGGCAAGGATTCAGGAGTCTAATGAGGTGAATACTGTGAAAAACACTGGCTTGAAAATTCTCAGGCTCCTTCAGGGCATTGCGCCAATGAAGTATGCTTTGTTTGTGATACGCCATTGTCCTCATAGACTATCATGGCACCAAGGATAAAGACAATGAATGCCCATTTTCATCTGACTAATGTTTGGGTGCGTATATTGCCAGTTTCATGAGTTTTTCCCCGGTTATAGCGCCACCAAGTGATCAATCGTTGAGGTTTTTTTCATGTGATCTCAGACTGATCTCACTCACACGTGACCTTAATTTGGTGGAAATATCTCGTTCTGTTCACAAGTTATAGCCATTTTGTTAAATAAGGTCCCGGTCACATCAAACATTTTGGCTCCCCTTAGCAACCATAAATCAAAATGTTTTTTTTTTTTGATAATTATTGATAGTCTCTCTCCAGAGAACATTTCTGCAGTGGTTTGGTTCCGATCAGTCAAATAAGCTGGGAGTAATTTGCAAAAGTAGGTTTTACAAAAAACCTAAAATATCTCGAAATTGGCGCCTGAAGGGCGAGCAAATCCGAGATATGCATTTTGTCCGTCTCGAGCCAAGGATTCCAGCAATATAAGACACTCGAGGCTAAGCCTTACGGTTGAGGAGTTATGAGCCGTTTCGTACTTTTGGTCGCCGTTTCGTACTTTTGATCGCTGTAGCGCCCCCGTCAGGCCGATCGGGGCGGGCTTCGGTGACGTCTGCAGTGGTTGTGAGTACTACCAGCCCTGAAAGTTTCAAGTCTCTACGACTTACGGTTTGGTCTGCCCGAGCAGTTTTAGCTGGAAAATGATGCATCATGGGGAAATGAACAGTTCCAATAGGGTTTCAGCCTGACGCCTGACTTTGATTGGATTTTACTACCCCTTACTATCAAAATTTTGAGATTTGGCCTCACGACTGTGCCTAGCGACCTATGTTTCCGAACTTCTGACGCTGGTTTCGTCTCGATCGGACCAGTGGTTTCGAAGATATCGGCTAATTTTCTTAAAGCGCTAAATTACAACGGTGCACAAACCATACGCAGAAACCTGGCAAGTGTGGTATCGTTGGACTCGGCAACGATTCAGGAGTCTAAGGAGATGAGTCCCGTGAAAATAAGTCAACCACACCCAAAGTTATAAGCACTTTTTAAAAAAAATCTCAACTAGGTGGCGCTGTTTCGAAACTTCTCAGGCTACTTCAGGGCATCGTGGTGATGACCCATGCCGAGTTTCGTAACAATCCGTTCATGCGTTCATAAAATACAGCATTTTGGCACATAATTCAAGATGGCCGACAGCCAAAATGGCCGACATGGTAAAATTGGACATCAGTCGACTCGGCATGACGTCTCGAATCTGACGAGACCACTTTTGTGATTTTTGGGCAAACGGTTCAGCAAAAAAAAGCAAAAATAGCCATTTTTCCTATCTCCGGGCCAGTAGGTGGCGCTGCGCTGAAACGCAGCAGGTTGCCTCAAGACATGCTTGTGCCAACATGTACCAAGTTTGGTCTGAATACGATAAAGCGTTGCGGAGATACAGCCATGCGTCTGTTTTCGCAAGCGCTACGTAAAATTTGTTTGCGCGTTTAACGGAAAAGATTTGACGAATCAACTTGAATTCCATAACTTTTTGTCGACACTGGCTGCAGATGATCTGGTTCAATTTTCATGCAAATCGGACGAACAGTCTAGGACGAGTTCGCAAAAGTAGGATTTTGGGGAAATTCAAAATGGCGGGAAACATATAATGTCGGAAATGACGTCATAGGGTGCTTTCGGATTGGCAGGAGCTCAGAAATCTGAGGAAACAAGAATTTTGTTTCTAGCCCTTAAGGTTCAAAAGTTATTAGCATAAACATGAGTGCAACTTTGGACAGGTGGTGGCGCTAGAGGGATTGAGTTGGAGACACCAAAATTGGTGTATTTAATGTTGGGACTGCCCTCTATCAGAATGTCAAATCGTTACAACTTTCCCGCAATCGGTTCTATGGGCTGCCATAGACCTCCATGGCGGAAGAAGAAAGTGCGACAACGGTTTCAATAGGTGCCTCCGCACCTTCGGTGCTTGGCCCCTAATAAAAAGGCAATAAAAAGGGTATAAAAAGGCCTATAAAAAATAGACCATAGGGTTTGAGCACTTGAGTTTTGAGCTGCTGGTTGCTAAAACTTTATCAAGCCTGGTGACATGTGCATCGCAGAGGTCAAAGGTCAATTTTTGCATTTTCAGCTCATTTATCATGAAAATGGGGTGTTTTTATTTATTTATTTTTATACCTTTTAAAGTGGTATGCCTCTACTGATGGCCCGATCTCCGCCAAAGTTTGCACGCGTCTTTACAATAATGCGGCGCACATGCTCAGCCGATTTGGTGAAGTTCTGCACAAAGCAGGCAATTTTTAGTCATTTAAATGTCATTTTGCATAGGATAATATAGGGCATTTGTTTTTCACCAGTTTAACAGTTGGAGGGCCCGATCTCCGCCAAAGTTTGCACGCGTCTTTACAATAATGCGGCGCACATGCCCAGCCGATTTGGTGAAGTTCTGCGCAGAGCAGGCAATTTTTAGTCATTTAAATGTCAATTTGCATAGGATAATAATAGGGCATTTGTTTTCACCAATTTAACAGTTAAAGCGCCCCGGCGGCCATAAAAGTCTGCAAGCCTCTTTAGGGTCACGTGACGCATGCGCACGCGTGATTTCGTAAAGCTGTATGCCAATCAGGCAGGAAGAGGGCCGCTTTCAGGCCTTTAATGGGATTTTCCATAGAAATACATCATTTTGACCCCTTTTTAACCATTATAGCGCCACCAAGTGGCCGGTCCCCACGTCCTTTTTCACTTGGCCACAGAATGAGCTCTTACATAGGCGTGCTGAGTTTGGTGAAAATACCTCATTCCGTTCACGAGTTTTAGCCAATTTAGTAAAAGGGGCTACTCCCCCTTCCAACGTTTTGGCGGCCTTTAGGGTCCAGGAACCCAAATTTCCGGTTTTTTTAAATGACTTTTGACAATTAGACTCCAGAGAATCTCGCTGTGCTGGTTTGGTTCCGGTTGGGCCAAAAACCTAGGACTAGTTGGCAAAAGTAGGTTTTGCAAAAAACCCGAAATACCCGAATTTTTTCCCACTATTCCGAGCCAATCCGGGGCATGCATTTTGTCCGTCTCGAGCCAAGGATTCCAGCAATATAAGACACTCGAGGCTAAGCCTTACGGTTGAGGAGTTATGAGCCGTTTCGTACTTTTGGTCGCCGTTTCGTACTTTTGATCGCTGTAGCGCCCCCGTCAGGCCGATCGGGGCGGGCTTCGGTGACGTCTGCAGTGGTTGTGAGTACTACCAGCCCTGAAAGTTTCAAGTCTCTACGACTTACGGTTTGGTCTGCCCGAGCAGTTTTAGCTGGAAAATGATGCATCATGGGGAAATGAACAGTTCCAATAGGGTTTCAGCCTGACGCCTGACTTTGATTGGATTTTACTACCCCTTACTATCAAAATTTTGAGATTTGGCCTCACGACTGTGCCTAGCGACCTATGTTTCCGAACTTCTGACGCTGGTTTCGTCTCGATCGGACCAGTGGTTTCGAAGATATCGGCTAATTTTCTTAAAGCGCTAAATTACAACGGTGCACAAACCATACGCAGAAACCTGGCAAGTGTGGTATCGTTGGACTCGGCAACGATTCAGGAGTCTAAGGAGATGAGTCCCGTGAAAATAAGTCAACCACACCCAAAGTTATAAGCACTTTTTAAAAAAAATCTCAACTAGGTGGCGCTGTTTCGAAACTTCTCAGGCTACTTCAGGGCATCGTGGTGATGACCCATGCCGAGTTTCGTAACAATCCGTTCATGCGTTCATAAAATACAGCATTTTGGCACATAATTCAAGATGGCCGACAGCCAAAATGGCCGACATGGTAAAATTGGACATCAGTCGACTCGGCATGACGTCTCGAATCTGACGAGACCACTTTTGTGATTTTTGGGCAAACGGTTCAGCAAAAAAAAGCAAAAATAGCCATTTTTCCTATCTCCGGGCCAGTAGGTGGCGCTGCGCTGAAACGCAGCAGGTTGCCTCAAGACATGCTTGTGCCAACATGTACCAAGTTTGGTCTGAATACGATAAAGCGTTGCGGAGATACAGCCATGCGTCTGTTTTCGCAAGCGCTACGTAAAATTTGTTTGCGCGTTTAACGGAAAAGATTTGACGAATCAACTTGAATTCCATAACTTTTTGTCGACACTGGCTGCAGATGATCTGGTTCAATTTTCATGCAAATCGGACGAACAGTCTAGGACGAGTTCGCAAAAGTAGGATTTTGGGGAAATTCAAAATGGCGGGAAACATATAATGTCGGAAATGACGTCATAGGGTGCTTTCGGATTGGCAGGAGCTCAGAAATCTGAGGAAACAAGAATTTTGTTTCTAGCCCTTAAGGTTCAAAAGTTATTAGCATAAACATGAGTGCAACTTTGGACAGGTGGTGGCGCTAGAGGGATTGAGTTGGAGACACCAAAAATGTTGGGACTGCCCTCTATCAGAATGTCAAATCGTTACAACTTTCCCGCAATCGGTTCTATGGGCTGCCATAGACCTCCATGGCGGAAGAAGAAAGTGCGACAACGGTTTCAATAGGTGCCTCCGCACCTTCGGTGCTTGGCCCCTAATAATAGGAACACTAACGATTTCAATAGGTGCCTCCGCACCTTCGGTGCTTGGCCCCTAATAATAGGAACACTAACGATTTCAATAGGTGCCTCCGCACCTTCGGTGCTTGGCCCCTAATAATAGGAACACTAACGATTTCAATAGGTGCCTCCGCACCTTCGGTGCTTGGCCCCTAAATATAGCTGCAAGCAGCCATTATCGGGGCCAAGCGCAAAGAAGAAGACAAGACATGCCAGCATGGCTGGAAGTCTCAAGCCAACTGCAACAATGAGCCATTAAGGACCTATTAAGTTGATTTTAGGCAAAATAGCAGTCAAATTTTAAATACAGTCAATAATAATGGTTTAATGGTTTATCACTTTCGACCAATAGGTGTCACTGTTACGAAACTGATGTGGTTTAGTCAGATTGAGATGACAATGACACATGCAAAGTTTGGTGTCAATATGTCAAAGCATTGCAGAGATACAGCCTCAAGAGTCATTTTTGCATCATGGCTCAACTCTGTTGCAGTGGTATATGAAAACTGTTTTGTCTATCAATCCGAAATCCATAACTATTTGTCAGCATGGTCTGAAGACGATACGGATCAATTTTGGTGAAAATCGGACAAACGGTCTAGGATGAGTTTGAAAAAGTAGATTTTTAACAAATAACAAGATGGAGCACAGATATGTTTGCAAAATATGGCAAAATTGGTATCTATCTTCTCGGCATGAGCCAATGAATGTATTATGACCAGTCTCATTACAATAGGCTAATTTAATCAAAAGTTATTAGCATTTTTGTACATTTTATTACAACTTTTGACCACAAGGTGGCGCTGCCCCGAAACTTTTTGAATATCTTCGGGACATAGAGCGGAAGACACATACCGAGTTTTGTAATGATACACTAGTGCATTCTTAAATTATAGCATTAGCATTTTAAACCGTAATACTGCATTGAAGTCAATGGGAATTTCATGTTTTGTTTTATTATAGCGCCACCAAGAGGCACAATCCCACCAATTTTTTTATGTGTCCTCGTAGTGAGCCCATACATATGTGTGTCAAGTTTGGTGAAAATATTTCATTTTGTTTTGGAGTTATAGACATTTATATGAAAAAACACGTAAAAAATGACTGACACCTGACTTTGATTGGATTTTACTACCCCTTACTATCAATATTTTGAGATTTGGGCATTAGCGTATAGCTATCGACCTATGTTTCCGAACTTCTGAGGCTGGTTTCGTCTCGATCGGACTAGCGGTTTCGAAGATATCAGCAAATGTTTTTTAAGCACTAAATTACAACTCTGCGCAAACCATATGCCGAAACCTGGCAAGTCTGGTATCGTTGGAGTCGGCAAGGATTCAGGAGACCAAAAAACACACTCCCATCAAAATATGTCAACCACACCCAAAGTTATAAGCGTTTGAAAAAAAAAATTCTCCACTAGGTGGCGCTGTTTCGAAACTTCTCAGGCTACTTCAGGGCATCGTGGTGATGACCCATACCAAGTTTCATAACAATCTGTTCATGCGTTCATAAAATACAGCATTTTTGCACATAATTCAAAATGGCCGACATGGTAAAATTGGATATCAGTCGACTCGGCATGACGCCCTGAATCTAATGAGACCAATTTTATGATTTTTGGATAAACGGTTCAGAAGTTATAAGCCAAAATAGGCATTTTTCGTATCTCCGGACAGGTAGGTGGCGCTGCGCCGAAACGCTGCATGTTGCTTCAAGTCATGCTTGTGATGACATGTACCAAGGTTGGTTTGAATACGATAAAGCGTTGCGGAGATATAGCCTTTAGTGTGTTTTTGCAACCTCCACGTAAAATTTGTTTGTGCGTTTATTGAAAACGATTGGACGAATCAACTTGAATTCCATAACTTTTTGTCAACATGCTCTGAAGATGATCTGTTTCAATTTTCGTGAAAATCGGAGCAACGGCCTAGGAGGAGTTCGAAAAAGTAGGTTTTTCAGAAAATTCAAAATGGCGGGAAAATTTGCATACCGGAAAATGACATCATAGGGTGAAATCGAATCGGCTTGAGCCAAGGAATCCGATGAAAAAAGAATTTTGTTTCTAGCCCTTAGGGGTCAAAAGTTATAAGCATAAATATGAGTGAAACTTTGGACAGGTGGTGGCGCTAGAGGGATTGAGTTAGAGGCACCAAATTTGCTATAGTGACAGCTCAGACTGGCCTCTATGAGTGTGCCAAATTTCACAACTTTTTACCATACGGTTCTATGGGCTGCCAGAGACTCCTATGGCGGAAGAAGCAGAATAATAAATATAGCTGCAAGCAGCCATTATCGGGGCCAAGCGCAAAGAAGAAGACAAGACATGCCAGCATGGCTGGAAGTCTCAAGCCAACTGCAACAATGAGCCATTAAGGACCTATTAAGTTGATTTTAGGCAAAATAGCAGTCAAATTTTAAATACAGTCAATAATAATGGTTTAATGGTTTATCACTTTCGACCAATAGGTGTCACTGTTACGAAACTGATGTGGTTTAGTCAGATTGAGATGACAATGACACATGCAAAGTTTGGTGTCAATATGTCAAAGCATTGCAGAGATACAGCCTCAAGAGTAATTTTTGCATCATGGCTCAACTCTGTTGCAGTGGTATATGAAAACTGTTTTGTCTATCAATCCGAAATCCATAACTATTTGTCAGCATGGTCTGAAGACGATACGGATCAATTTTGGTGAAAATCGGACAAACGGTCTAGGATGAGTTTGAAAAAGTAGATTTTTAACAAATAACAAGATGGAGCACAGACATGTTTGCAAAATATGGCAAAATTGGTATCTATCTTCTCGGCATGAGCCAATGAATGTATTATGACCAGTCTCATTACAATAGGCTAATTTAATCAAAAGTTATTAGCATTTTTGTACATTTTATTACAACTTTTGACCACAAGGTGGCGCTGCCCCGAAACTTTTTGAATATCTTCGGGACATAGAGCGGAAGACACATACCGAGTTTTGTAATGATACACTAGTGCATTCTTAAATTATAGCATTAGCATTTTAAACCGTAATACTGCATTGAAGTCAATGGGAATTTCATGTTTTGTTTTATTATAGCGCCACCAAGAGGCACAATCCCACCAATTTTTTTATGTGTCCTCGTAGTGAGCCCATACATATGTGTGTCAAGTTTGGTGAAAATATTTCATTTTGTTTTGGAGTTATAGACATTTATATGAAAAAACACGTAAAAAATGACTGACACCTGACTTTGATTGGATTTTACTACCCCTTACTATCAATATTTTGAGATTTGGGCATTAGCGTATAGCTATCGACCTATGTTTCCGAACTTCTGAGGCTGGTTTCGTCTCGATCGGACTAGCGGTTTCGAAGATATCAGCAAATGTTTTTTAAGCACTAAATTACAACTCTGCGCAAACCATATGCCGAAACCTGGCAAGTCTGGTATCGTTGGAGTCGGCAAGGATTCAGGAGACCAAAAAACACACTCCCATCAAAATATGTCAACCACACCCAAAGTTATAAGCGTTTGAAAAAAAAAATTCTCCACTAGGTGGCGCTGTTTCGAAACTTCTCAGGCTACTTCAGGGCATCGTGGTGATGACCCATACCAAGTTTCATAACAATCTGTTCATGCGTTCATAAAATACAGCATTTTTGCACATAATTCAAAATGGCCGACATCCAAAATGGCCGACATGGTAAAATTGGATATCAGTCGACTCGGCATGACGCCCTGAATCTAATGAGACCAATTTTATGATTTTTGGATAAACGGTTCAGAAGTTATAAGCCAAAATAGGCATTTTTCGTATCTCCGGACAGGTAGGTGGCGCTGCGCCGAAACGCTGCATGTTGCTTCAAGTCATGCTTGTGATGACATGTACCAAGGTTGGTTTGAATACGATAAAGCGTTGCGGAGATATAGCCTTTAGTGTGTTTTTGCAACCTCCACGTAAAATTTGTTTGTGCGTTTATTGAAAACGATTGGACGAATCAACTTGAATTCCATAACTTTTTGTCAACATGCTCTGAAGATGATCTGTTTCAATTTTCGTGAAAATCGGAGCAACGGCCTAGGAGGAGTTCGAAAAAGTAGGTTTTTCAGAAAATTCAAAATGGCGGGAAAATTTGCATACCGGAAAATGACATCATAGGGTGAAATCGAATCGGCTTGAGCCAAGGAATCCGATGAAAAAAGAATTTTGTTTCTAGCCCTTAGGGGTCAAAAGTTATAAGCATAAATATGAGTGAAACTTTGGACAGGTGGTGGCGCTAGAGGGATTGAGTTAGAGGCACCAAATTTGCTATAGTGACAGCTCAGACTGGCCTCTATGAGTGTGCCAAATTTCACAACTTTTTACCATACGGTTCTATGGGCTGCCAGAGACTCCTATGGCGGAAGAAAAAGAAGAAGAAGAAGAAGAAGCAGAACAAGCAGCCATTATCGGGGCCAAGCGCAAAGAAGAAGACAAGACATGCCAGCATGGCTGGAAGTCTCAAGCCAACTGCAACAATGAGCCATTAAGGACCTATTAAGTTGATTTTAGGCAAAATAGCAGTCAAATTTTAAATACAGTCAATAATAATGGTTTAATGGTTTATCACTTTCGACCAATAGGTGTCACTGTTACGAAACTGATGTGGTTTAGTCAGATTGAGATGACAATGACACATGCAAAGTTTGGTGTCAATATGTCAAAGCATTGCAGAGATACAGCCTCAAGAGTAATTTTTGCATCATGGCTCAACTCTGTTGCAGTGGTATATGAAAACTGTTTTGTCTATCAATCCGAAATCCATAACTATTTGTCAGCATGGTCTGAAGACGATACGGATCAATTTTGGTGAAAATCGGACAAACGGTCTAGGATGAGTTTGAAAAAGTAGGTTTTTAACAAATAACAAGACGGAGGACAGATAGGTTTGCAAAATATGGCACAATTGGTATCCATGTTCTCGGCATGAGCCATTGACTGTATTATGACCAGTTTCATTACAATGGGTTAATTTAATCAAAAGTTATTCGCATTTCTGTACATTTTATTACAACTTTTGACCACAAGGTGGCGCTACCCCGAAACTTTTTGAGTATCTTCAGGACATGGAGCGGAAGACACATACCGAGTTTTGTAACGATACGCTAATGCATTCTTAAATTATAGCATTAGCATTTTAAACCATAATACTGCATTGAAGTCAATGGGAATTTCATGTTTTGTTTTATTATAGCGCCACCAAGAGGCACAATCCCACCAATTTTTTTATGTGTCCTCATAGTGAGCCCATACATATGTGTGTCAAGTTTGGTGAAAATATCTCATTTTGTTTTGGAGTTATAGACATTTATATGAAAAAACACGTAAAAAAGGACTGACACCTGACTTTGATTGGATTTTACTACCCCTTACTATCAATATTTTGAGATTTGGGCATTAGCGTATAGCTATCGACCTATGTTTCCGAACTTCTGAGGCTGGTTTCATCTCGATCGGACTAGCGGTTTCGAAGATATCAGCAAATGTTTTTTAAGCACTAAATTACAACTCTGCGCAAACCATATGCCGAAACCTGGCAAGTCTGGTATCGTTGGAGTCGGCAAGGATTCAGGAGACCAAAAAACACACTCCCATCAAAATATGCCAACCACACCCAAAGTTATAAGCGTTTGAAAAAAAAAATTCTCCACTAGGTGGCGCTGTTTCGAAACTTCTCAGGCTACTTCAGGGCATCGTGGTGATGACCCATACCAAGTTTCATAACAATCTGTTCATGCGTTCATAAAATACAGCATTTTTGCACATAATTCAAAATGGCCGACATCCAAAATGGCCGACATGGTAAAATTGGATATCAGTCGACTCGGCATGACGCCCTGAATCTAATGAGACCAATTTTATGATTTTTGGATAAACGGTTCAGAAGTTATAAGCCAAAATATGCATTTTTCGTATCTCCGGACCAGTAGGTGGTGCTGCGCCGAAACGCTGCATGTTGCTTCAGGTCATGCTTGTGATGACATGTACCAAGTTTGGTTTGAATACGATAAAGCGTTGCGGAGATATAGCCTTTAGTGTGTTTTTGCAACCTCCACGTAAAATTTGTTTGTGCGTTTATTGAAAACGATTGGACGAATCAACTTGAATTCCATAACTTTTTGTCAACATGCTCTGAAGATGATCTGTTTCAATTTTCGTGAAAATCGGAGCAACGGCCTAGGAGGAGTTCGAAAAAGTAGGTTTTTCAGAAAATTTAAAATGGCGGGAAAATTTGCATACCGGAAAATGACATCATAGGGTGAAATCGAATCGGCTTGAGCCAAGGAATCCGATGAAAAAAGAATTTTGTTTCTAGCCCTTAGGGGTCAAAAGTTATAAGCATAAATATGAGTGAAACTTTGGACAGGTGGTGGCGCTAGAGGGATTGAGTTAGAGGCACCAAATTTGCTATAGTGACAGCTCAGACTGGCCTCTATGAGTGTGCCAAATTTCACAACTTTTTACCATACGGTTCTATGGGCTGCCAGAGACTCCTATGGCGGAAGAAGAAAAAGAAGAAGAAGAAGAAGAAGAAGAAGAAGCAGAATAATAAATATAGCTGCAAGCAGCCATTATCGGGGCCAAGCGCAAAGAAGAAGACAAGACATGCCAGCATGGCTGGAAGTCTCAAGCCAACTGCAACAATGAGCCATTAAGGACCTATTAAGTTGATTTTAGGCAAAATAGCAGTCAAATTTTAAATACAGTCAATAATAATGGTTTAATGGTTTATCACTTTCGACCAATAGGTGTCACTGTTACGAAACTGATGTGGTTTAGTCAGATTGAGATGACAATGACACATGCAAAGTTTGGTGTCAATATGTCAAAGCATTGCAGAGATACAGCCTCAAGAGTAATTTTTGCATCATGGCTCAACTCTGTTGCAGTGGTATATGAAAACTGTTTTGTCTATCAATCCGAAATCCATAACTATTTGTCAGCATGGTCTGAAGACGATACGGATCAATTTTGGTGAAAATCGGACAAACGGTCTAGGATGAGTTTGAAAAAGTAGGTTTTTAACAAATAACAAGACGGAGGACAGATAGGTTTGCAAAATATGGCACAATTGGTATCCATGTTCTCGGCATGAGCCATTGACTGTATTATGACCAGTTTCATTACAATGGGTTAATTTAATCAAAAGTTATTCGCATTTCTGTACATTTTATTACAACTTTTGACCACAAGGTGGCGCTACCCCGAAACTTTTTGAGTATCTTCAGGACATGGAGCGGAAGACACATACCGAGTTTTGTAACGATACGCTAATGCATTCTTAAATTATAGCATTAGCATTTTAAACCATAATACTGCATTGAAGTCAATGGGAATTTCATGTTTTGTTTTATTATAGCGCCACCAAGAGGCACAATCCCACCAATTTTTTTATGTGTCCTCATAGTGAGCCCATACATATGTGTGTCAAGTTTGGTGAAAATATCTCATTTTGTTTTGGAGTTATAGACATTTATATGAAAAAACACGTAAAAAAGGACTGACACCTGACTTTGATTGGATTTTACTACCCCTTACTATCAATATTTTGAGATTTGGGCATTAGCGTATAGCTATCGACCTATGTTTCCGAACTTCTGAGGCTGGTTTCGTCTCGATCGGACTAGCGGTTTCGAAGATATCAGCAAATGTTTTTTAAGCACTAAATTACAACTCTGCGCAAACCATATGCCGAAACCTGGCAAGTCTGGTATCGTTGGAGTCGGCAAGGATTCAGGAGACCAAAAAACACACTCCCATCAAAATATGTCAACCACACCCAAAGTTATAAGCGTTTGAAAAAAAAAATTCTCCACTAGGTGGCGCTGTTTCGAAACTTCTCAGGCTACTTCAGGGCATCGTGGTGATGACCCATACCAAGTTTCATAACAATCTGTTCATGCGTTCATAAAATACAGCATTTTTGCACATAATTCAAAATGGCCGACATCCAAAATGGCCGACATGGTAAAATTGGATATCAGTCGACTCGGCATGACGCCCTGAATCTAATGAGACCAATTTTATGATTTTTGGATAAACGGTTCAGAAGTTATAAGCCAAAATAGGCATTTTTCATATCTCCGGACAGGTAGGTGGCGCTGCGCCGAAACGCTGCATGTTGCTTCAAGTCATGCTTGTGATGACATGTACCAAGGTTGGTTTGAATACGATAAAGCGTTGCGGAGATATAGCCTTTAGTGTGTTTTTGCAACCTCCACGTAAAATTTGTTTGTGCGTTTATTGAAAACGATTGGACGAATCAACTTGAATTCCATAACTTTTTGTCAACATGCTCTGAAGATGATCTGTTTCAATTTTCGTGAAAATCGGAGCAACGGCCTAGGAGGAGTTCGAAAAAGTAGGTTTTTCAGAAAATTCAAAATGGCGGGAAAATTTGCATACCGGAAAATGACATCATAGGGTGAAATCGAATCGGCTTGAGCCAAGGAATCCGATGAAAAAAGAATTTTGTTTCTAGCCCTTAGGGGTCAAAAGTTATAAGCATAAATATGAGTGAAACTTTGGACAGGTGGTGGCGCTAGAGGGATTGAGTTAGAGGCACCAAATTTGCTATAGTGACAGCTCAGACTGGCCTCTATGAGTGTGCCAAATTTCACAACTTTTTACCATACGGTTCTATGGGCTGCCAGAGACTCCTATGGCGGAAGAAGAAGAAGAAGCAGAATAATAAATATAGCTGCAAGCAGCCATTATCGGGGCCAAGCGCAAAGAAGAAGACAAGACATGCCAGCATGGCTGGAAGTCTCAAGCCAACTGCAACAATGAGCCATTAAGGACCTATTAAGTTGATTTTAGGCAAAATAGCAGTCAAATTTTAAATACAGTCAATAATAATGGTTTAATGGTTTATCACTTTCGACCAATAGGTGTCACTGTTACGAAACTGATGTGGTTTAGTCAGATTGAGATGACAATGACACATGCAAAGTTTGGTGTCAATATGTCAAAGCATTGCAGAGATACAGCCTCAAGAGTAATTTTTGCATCATGGCTCAACTCTGTTGCAGTGGTATATGAAAACTGTTTTGTCTATCAATCCGAAATCCATAACTATTTGTCAGCATGGTCTGAAGACGATACGGATCAATTTTGGTGAAAATCGGACAAACGGTCTAGGATGAGTTTGAAAAAGTAGGTTTTTAACAAATAACAAGACGGAGGACAGATAGGTTTGCAAAATATGGCACAATTGGTATCCATGTTCTCGGCATGAGCCATTGACTGTATTATGACCAGTTTCATTACAATGGGTTAATTTAATCAAAAGTTATTCGCATTTCTGTACATTTTATTACAACTTTTGACCACAAGGTGGCGCTACCCCGAAACTTTTTGAGTATCTTCAGGACATGGAGCGGAAGACACATACCGAGTTTTGTAACGATACGCTAATGCATTCTTAAATTATAGCATTAGCATTTTAAACCATAATACTGCATTGAAGTCAATGGGAATTTCATGTTTTGTTTTATTATAGCGCCACCAAGAGGCACAATCCCACCAATTTTTTTATGTGTCCTCATAGTGAGCCCATACATATGTGTGTCAAGTTTGGTGAAAATATCTCATTTTGTTTTGGAGTTATAGACATTTATATGAAAAAACACGTAAAAAAGGACTGACACCTGACTTTGATTGGATTTTACTACCCCTTACTATCAATATTTTGAGATTTGGGCATTAGCGTATAGCTATCGACCTATGTTTCCGAACTTCTGAGGCTGGTTTCGTCTCGATCGGACTAGCGGTTTCGAAGATATCAGCAAATGTTTTTTAAGCACTAAATTACAACTCTGCGCAAACCATATGCCGAAACCTGGCAAGTCTGGTATCGTTGGAGTCGGCAAGGATTCAGGAGACCAAAAAACACACTCCCATCAAAATATGTCAACCACACCCAAAGTTATAAGCGTTTGAAAAAAAAAATTCTCCACTAGGTGGCGCTGTTTCGAAACTTCTCAGGCTACTTCAGGGCATCGTGGTGATGACCCATACCAAGTTTCATAACAATCTGTTCATGCGTTCATAAAATACAGCATTTTTGCACATAATTCAAAATGGCCGACATCCAAAATGGCCGACATGGTAAAATTGGATATCAGTCGACTCGGCATGACGCCCTGAATCTAATGAGACCAATTTTATGATTTTTGGATAAACGGTTCAGAAGTTATAAGCCAAAATAGGCATTTTTCGTATCTCCGGACAGGTAGGTGGCGCTGCGCCGAAACGCTGCATGTTGCTTCAGGTCATGCTTGTGATGACATGTACCAAGGTTGGTTTGAATACGATAAAGCGTTGCGGAGATATAGCCTTTAGTGTGTTTTTGCAACCTCCACGTAAAATTTGTTTGTGCGTTTATTGAAAACGATTGGACGAATCAACTTGAATTCCATAACTTTTTGTCAACATGCTCTGAAGATGATCTGTTTCAATTTTCGTGAAAATCGGAGCAACGGCCTAGGAGGAGTTCGAAAAAGTAGGTTTTTCAGAAAATTCAAAATGGCGGGAAAATTTGCATACCGGAAAATGACATCATAGGGTGAAATCGAATCGGCTTGAGCCAAGGAATCCGATGAAAAAAGAATTTTGTTTCTAGCCCTTAGGGGTCAAAAGTTATAAGCATAAATATGAGTGAAACTTTGGACAGGTGGTGGCGCTAGAGGGATTGAGTTAGAGGCACCAAATTTGCTATAGTGACAGCTCAGACTGGCCTCTATGAGTGTGCCAAATTTCACAACTTTTTACCATACGGTTCTATGGGCTGCCAGAGACTCCTATGGCGGAAGAAGAAGAAGAAGAAGAAGCAGAATAATAATAGGAACACTAACGATTTCAATAGGTGCCTCCGCACCTTCGGTGCTTGGCCCCTAATAATAGGAACACTAACGATTTCAATAGGTGCCTCCGCACCTTCGGTGCTTGGCCCCTAATAATAGGAACACTAACGATTTCAATAGGTGCCTCCGCACCTTCGGTGCTTGGCCCCTAACAAGCAGCCATTATCGGGGCCAAGCGCAAAGAAGAAGACAAGACATGCCAGCATGGCTGGAAGTCTCAAGCCAACTGCAACAATGAGCCATTAAGGACCTATTAAGTTGATTTTAGGCAAAATAGCAGTCAAATTTTAAATACAGTCAATAATAATGGTTTAATGGTTTATCACTTTCGACCAATAGGTGTCACTGTTACGAAACTGATGTGGTTTAGTCAGATTGAGATGACAATGACACATGCAAAGTTTGGTGTCAATATGTCAAAGCATTGCAGAGATACAGCCTCAAGAGTAATTTTTGCATCATGGCTCAACTCTGTTGCAGTGGTATATGAAAACTGTTTTGTCTATCAATCCGAAATCCATAACTATTTGTCAGCATGGTCTGAAGACGATACGGATCAATTTTGGTGAAAATCGGACAAACGGTCTAGGATGAGTTTGAAAAAGTAGATTTTTAACAAATAACAAGATGGAGCACAGATATGTTTGCAAAATATGGCAAAATTGGTATCTATCTTCTCGGCATGAGCCAATGAATGTATTATGACCAGTCTCATTACAATAGGCTAATTTAATCAAAAGTTATTAGCATTTTTGTACATTTTATTACAACTTTTGACCACAAGGTGGCGCTACCCCGAAACTTTTTGAGTATCTTCAGGACATGGAGCGGAAGACACATACCGAGTTTTGTAACGATACGCTAATGCATTCGTAAATTATAGCATTAGCATTTTAAACCATAATACTGCATTGAAGTCAATGGGAATTTCATGTTTTGTTTTATTATAGCGCCACCAAGAGGCACAATCCCACCAATTTTTTTATGTGTCCTCATAGTGAGCCCATACATATGTGTGTCAAGTTTGGTGAAAATATCTCATTTTGTTTTGGAGTTATAGACATTTATATGAAAAAACACGTAAAAAAGGACTGACACCTGACTTTGATTGGATTTTACTACCCCTTACTATCAATATTTTGAGATTTGGGCATTAGCGTATAGCTATCGACCTATGTTTCCGAACTTCTGAGGCTGGTTTCGTCTCGATCGGACTAGCGGTTTCGAAGATATCAGCAAATGTTTTTTAAGCACTAAATTACAACTCTGCGCAAACCATATGCCGAAACCTGGCAAGTCTGGTATCGTTGGAGTCGGCAAGGATTCAGGAGACCAAAAAACACACTCCCATCAAAATATGTCAACCACACCCAAAGTTATAAGCGTTTGAAAAAAAAAATTCTCCACTAGGTGGCGCTGTTTCGAAACTTCTCAGGCTACTTCAGGGCATCGTGGTGATGACCCATACCAAGTTTCATAACAATCTGTTCATGCGTTCATAAAATACAGCATTTTTGCACATAATTCAAAATGGCCGACATCCAAAATGGCCGACATGGTAAAATTGGATATCAGTCGACTCGGCATGACGCCCTGAATCTAATGAGACCAATTTTATGATTTTTGGATAAACGGTTCAGAAGTTATAAGCCAAAATAGGCATTTTTCGTATCTCCGGACAGGTAGGTGGCGCTGCGCCGAAACGCTGCATGTTGCTTCAAGTCATGCTTGTGATGACATGTACCAAGGTTGGTTTGAATACGATAAAGCGTTGCGGAGATATAGCCTTTAGTGTGTTTTTGCAACCTCCACGTAAAATTTGTTTGTGCGTTTATTGAAAACGATTGGACGAATCAACTTGAATTCCATAACTTTTTGTCAACATGCTCTGAAGATGATCTGTTTCAATTTTCGTGAAAATCGGAGCAACGGCCTAGGAGGAGTTCGAAAAAGTAGGTTTTTCAGAAAATTGGCCTCTATGAGTGTGCCAAATTTCACAACTTTTTACCATACGGTTCTATGGGCTGCCAGAGACTCCTATGGCGGAAGAAGCAGAATAATAAATATAGCTGCAAGCAGCAATTGTCGGGGCCAAGCGCAAAGAAGAAGACAAGACATGCCAGCATGGCTGGAAGTGTCAAACCAACTGCAACAATGAGCCATTAAAGAATTATTAAGTTGATTTTAGGCAAAAAAGCAGTACAATTTTAAATACAGTCAATAATAATGATTTAATGGTTTATCATTTTCGACCAATAGGTGGCACTGTTACTAAACTGATGTGGTGTAGTCAGATTGAGGAGACAATGACACATGCAAAGTTTGGTGTCAATATGTCAAAGCATTGCAGAGATACAGCCTCAAGAGTAATTTTTGCATCAGAGCTCAACTGCGTTGCTGTAGTATATGACAACTGTTTTGCCTATCAACACGAAATCCATAATTATTTGTTCACATGGTCTGAAGACGATACGATTTAATTTTGGTGAAAATTGGACAAACGGTCTAGGACGAGTTTGAAAAAGTAGGTTTTTAACCAATAACAAGATAGAGGGGAGAGAGGTTTTCCAAATATGGGAAAAATTGGTATCTATGTTCTCGGCATGAGCCATAGAATGATTTATAACCAGTCTCATTGCAATAGGCTAATTTAATCAAAAGTTATTAGCATTTTTGTACACTTTATTACAACTTTTGACCACAAGGTGGCGTTGCCCGAAAACTTTTTGAGTACCTTCAGGACATAGAGCGGAAGACACATACTGAGTTTTGTAATTATACACTAATGCATTCGAAAAAAAGTATAGCATATGCATTTTATACCCTAATACTGCATTCAAGTCAATGGGAATTTCATGTTTTGTTCTATTATAGCGCCACCAAGAGGCAGAATCCCACCATTTTTTATATGTCCTCAGAGTGAGCCCCTACATATGTGTGTCGAGTTTGGTGAAAATATCTCATTTTGTTTGGGAGTTATAAACAGTTGTATGAAAAAAACACGTAAAAAATGACTGACACCTGACTTTGATTGGATTTTACTACCCCTTACTATCAATATTTTGACATTTGGGAATTAGTGTATAGCTATCGACCTATGTTTCCGAACTTCTGATGCTGGTTTCGTCTCGATCGGAATGAAAATATAGAATGAACTACTATTAGATATTACATATTTTAAGAAGTAAAATGAGTTTTAAAAGGAAGGGACATTTAATGGGATTTGTATGTTTCATTTTATTGTTGTGGATTTAATTAGAGCCCGAGCACTGATGGTGGTCTACATGTCAATATTTAGTCAGTATATATTATCACTTGTGGGCAAGAGTAAATTGTGATTAACCACTAATTAAGATTGAACCAAAACAACATCATATTTGGTCAGCCTAATAGTTAATAGACTTAATGATGTTAAATTTCAAAGATCTTGAGTTTTGTTGAACATGTCCGTGGTATCCTGACAAAGTCTGATGTTTCGGCAAAATTTTAGTTATTCATAGTGCCACTAGCTGGTTAAGTCGCCTTTATTTATATAGCACTTTTAACAAGTCCAGTTTCAAAGCAGCTTCACAGTTTTAACAAGAAAATAATGCAACAGATTTTGTACAACTGGTCTGTTGAAAATGGTGATGTTATCCAGCTAATTTCAATTATCATGTAGTGTCAATGCGGGCAGATCAGTAATATAGTTGAAATTTAGGTGTCCCCAACTGAGCAAGCCAAGCCAAAGGCAACGGTGGCAAGGAACCAAAATTCCTTCAGGGCCAGGATGGAGATAAAAAAATCTTGGGAGAAACCAGGCTAAGTTGGGGTGCCAGTTCTCCTCTGGCCGACGAACAAACAGTGTATGATTATTATTTTGCGTATAACAGTGTAGGATTATTTTTTACCTTTTAAACTGGCAACATTACAGTTTAGAAGTCATATTAGATAAATAGATATTCGTAAGATCATTTGATAGATTAGAGTTGTCGTGCCGGAGACAGGTTTATAAGGATGACTTTTCGAGTCTGCATTTACAGGGCAGAGTTTAATTGACACACTCTCTTCAGACATTTCAGGGATGCATTGGTCATGTCCTGGCACAGGTCCACCCTCTGATCAGAGTACAGCCCAGTAGCAGGAAGTGTGGCAAATACAAATGATTGATATAGTCCTCCTATTTTTACATACTTAAATGCATATTGCCCACCGTGCTCTGTGTTCCTACAACCACAAGGTAGTGGTGGCACAGTTGCGAGGACCCTTTTATTCCTCTTGCAGCTTCAATGTAGTTTTGTATTTTTTACTTTTTGGGACCTCAGGAAGAGTAGTCACTGCCTAGGTATTGGCTAATGGGGATCCAAATAAACAAATAAACTTAGATCATAGATGGGAAAGAGCATTCATGGGTAAATTAACTAAGGAAAAATATAATATCATAGCTTTTTTAGGTGTCCTCAAAGGGGTCCATAAATATATGTCAAATTTGTTGTAAATATCTAATTTTCTTTTAAAGTTATAGCAAAATATATTTGAGAGCATGGGCTGCATTGATTGGATTTTTTTTTTCTTCCAAAATTTTGGCTTTGTTTTGGTCATTATTGTTTAGCTATTGACCTATGTAAGTATTCAGAATTTCCTATTGTGGTTTTGTTTTAATTGGACTAACTGTTTCCTACATTCGCAAAGGTTTTTTAGGTGCTAAAGTACATCTTTTTACAAACCATAAGGTGAAACCAGGAATGTTTGGTATTATTGGACTCGGCAAGGATTCAGGAGTCTAATGATGTGAATACTGTGAAAAACACTGGCTTGAAAATTCTCAGGCTCCTTCAGGGCATTGCGCCAATGAAGTATGCTTTGTTTGTGATACGCCATTGTCCTCATAGACGATCATGGCACCAAGGATAAAGACAATGAATGCCCATTTTCATCTGACTATTGTTTGGGTGTGTATATTGCCAGTTTCATGACTTTTTCCCCTGTTATAGCGCCACCAAGTGATCAATCGTTACGATTTTTTTCATGTGATCTCAGACTGATCTCACTCACACGTGACCTTAATTTGGTGGAAATAACTCGTTCTGTTCACAAGTTATAGCCATTTTATTAAATAAGGTCCCGGTCACATCAAACATTTTGGCTCCCCTTAGCAACCATAAATCAAAATGTTTTTTTTTTTTGATAATTATTGATAGTCTCTCTCCAGAGAACATTTCTGCAGTGGTTTGGTTCCGATCAGTCAAATAAGCTGGGAGTAATTTGCAAAAGTAGGTTTTACAAAAAACCTAAAATATCTCGAAATTGGCGCCTGAAGGGCGAGCAAATCCGAGATATGCATTTTGTCCGTCTCGAGCCAAGGATTCCAGCAATATAAGACACTCGAGGCTAAGCCTTACGGTTGAGGAGTTATGAGCCGCTTCGTACTTTTGGTCGCCGTTTCGTACTTTTGATCGCTGTAGCGCCCCCGTCAGGCCGATCGGGGCGGGCTTCGGTGACGTCTGCAGTGGTTGTGAGTACTACCAGCCCTGAAAGTTTCAAGTCTCTACGACTTACGGTTTGGTCTGCCCGAGCAGTTTTAGCTGGAAAATGATGCATCATGGGGAAATGAACAGTTCCAATAGGGTTTCAGCCTGACGCCTGACTTTGATTGGATTTTACTACCCCTTACTATCAAAATTTTGAGATTTGGCCTCACGACTGTGCCTACGACCTATGTTTCCGAACTTCTGACGCTGGTTTCGTCTCGATCGGACCAGTGGTTTCGAAGATATCGGCTAATTTTCTTAAAGCGCTAAATTACAACGGTGCACAAACCATACGCAGAAACCTGGCAAGTGTGGTATCGTTGGACTCGGCAACGATTCAGGAGTCTAAGGAGATGAGTCCCGTGAAAATAAGTCAACCACACCCAAAGTTATAAGCACTTTTTAAAAAAAATCTCAACTAGGTGGCGCTGTTTCGAAACTTCTCAGGCTACTTCAGGGCATCGTGGTGATGACCCATGCCGAGTTTCGTAACAATCCGTTCATGCGTTCATAAAATACAGCATTTTGGCACATAATTCAAGATGGCCGACAGCCAAAATGGCCGACATGGTAAAATTGGACATCAGTCGACTCGGCATGACGTCTCGAATCTGACGAGACCACTTTTGTGATTTTTGGGCAAACGGTTCAGCAAAAAAAAGCAAAAATAGCCATTTTTCCTATCTCCGGGCCAGTAGGTGGCGCTGCGCCGAAACGCAGCAGGTTGCCTCAAGAGATGCTTGTGCCAACATGTACCAAGTTTGGTCTGAATACGATAAAGCGTTGCGGAGATACAGCCATACGTCTGTTTTCGCAAGCGCTACGTAAAATTTGTTTGCGCGTTTAACGGAAAAGATTTGACGAATCAACTTGAATTCCATAACTTTTTGTCGACACTGGCTGAAGATGATCTGGTTCAATTTTCATGCAAATCGGACGAACAGTCTAGGACGAGTTCGCAAAAGTAGGATTTTGGGGAAATTCAAAATGGCGGGAAACATATAATGTCGGAAATGACGTCATAGGGTGCTTTCGGATTGGCAGGAGCTCAGAAATCTGAGGAAACAAGAATTTTGTTTCTAGCCCTTAAGGTTCAAAAGTTATTAGCATAAACATGAGTGCAACTTTGGACAGGTGGTGGCGCTAGAGGGATTGAGTTGGAGACACCAAAATTGGTGTATTTAATGTTGGGACTGCCCTCTATCAGAATGTCAAATCTTTACAACTTTCCCGCAATCGGTTCTATGGGCTGCCATAGACCTCCATGGCGGAAGAAGAAAGTGCGACAACGGTTTCAATAGGTGCCTCCGCACCTTCGGTGCTTGGCCCCTAATAAAAAGGCAATAAAAAGGGTATAAAAAGGCCTATAAAAAATAGACCATAGGGTTTGAGCACTTGAGTTTTGAGCTGCTGGTTGCTAAAACTTTATCAAGCCTGGTGACATGTGCATCGCAGAGGTCAAAGGTCAATTTTTGCATTTTCAGCTCATTTATCATGAAAATGGGGTGTTTTTATTTATTTATTTTTTTACCTTTTAAACTGGTATGCCTCTACTGATGGCCCGATCTCCGCCAAAGTTTGCACGCGTCTTTACAATAATGCGGCGCACATGCTCAGCCGATTTGGTGAAGTTCTGCACAAAGCAGGCAATTTTTAGTCATTTAAATGTCATTTTGCATAGGATAATATAGGGCATTTGTTTTTCACCAGTTTAACAGTTGGAGGGCCCGATCTCCGCCAAAGTTTGCACGCGTCTTTACAATAATGCGGCGCACATGCCCAGCCGATTTGGTGAAGTTCTGCGCAGAGCAGGCAATTTTTAGTCATTTAAATGTCAATTTGCATAGGATAATAATAGGGCATTTGTTTTCACCAATTTAACAGTTAAAGCGCCCCGGCGGCCATAAAAGTCTGCAAGCCTCTTTAGGGTCACGTGACGCATGCGCACGCGTGATTTCGTAAAGCTGTATGCCAATCAGGCAGGAAGAGGGCCGCTTTCAGGCCTTTAATGGGATTTTCCATAGAAATACATCATTTTGACCCCTTTTTAACCATTATAGCGCCACCAAGTGGCCGGTCCCCACGTCCTTTTTCACTTGGCCACAGAATGAGCTCTTACATAGGCGTGCTGAGTTTGGTGAAAATACCTCATTCCGTTCACGAGTTTTAGCCAATTTAGTAAAAGGGGCTACTCCCCCTTCCAACGTTTTGGCGGCCTTTAGGGTCCAGGAACCCAAATTTCCGGTTTTTTTAAATGACTTTTGACAATTAGACTCCAGAGAATCTCGCTGTGCTGGTTTGGTTCCGGTTGGGCCAAAAACCTAGGACTAGTTGGCAAAAGTAGGTTTTGCAAAAAACCCGAAATACCCGAATTTTTTCCCACTATTCCGAGCCAATCCGGGGCATGCATTTTGTCCGTCTCGAGCCAAGGATTCCAGCAATATAAGACACTCGAGGCTAAGCCTTACGGTTGAGGAGTTATGAGCCGCTTCGTACTTTTGGTCGCCGTTTCGTACTTTTGATCGCTGTAGCGCCCCCGTCAGGCCGATCGGGGCGGGCTTCGGTGACGTCTGCAGTGGTTGTGAGTACTACCAGCCCTGAAAGTTTCAAGTCTCTACGACTTACGGTTTGGTCTGCCCGAGCAGTTTTAGCTGGAAAATGATGCATCATGGGGAAATGAACAGTTCCAATAGGGTTTCAGCCTGACGCCTGACTTTGATTGGATTTTACTACCCCTTACTATCAAAATTTTGAGATTTGGCCTCACGACTGTGCCTAGCGACCTATGTTTCCGAACTTCTGACGCTGGTTTCGTCTCGATCGGACCAGTGGTTTCGAAGATATCGGCTAATTTTCTTAAAGCGCTAAATTACAACGGTGCACAAACCATACGCAGAAACCTGGCAAGTGTGGTATCGTTGGACTCGGCAACGATTCAGGAGTCTAAGGAGATGAGTCCCGTGAAAATAAGTCAACCACACCCAAAGTTATAAGCACTTTTTAAAAAAAAATCTCAACTAGGTGGCGCTGTTTCGAAACTTCTCAGGCTACTTCAGGGCATCGTGGTGATGACCCATGCCGAGTTTCGTAACAATCCGTTCATGCGTTCATAAAATACAGCATTTTGGCACATAATTCAAGATGGCCGACAGCCAAAATGGCCGACATGGTAAAATTGGACATCAGTCGACTCGGCATGACGTCTCGAATCTGACGAGACCACTTTTGTGATTTTTGGGCAAACGGTTCAGCAAAAAAAAGCAAAAATAGCCATTTTTCCTATCTCCGGGCCAGTAGGTGGCGCTGCGCCGAAACGCAGCAGGTTGCCTCAAGAGATGCTTGTGCCAACATGTACCAAGTTTGGTCTGAATACGATAAAGCGTTGCGGAGATACAGCCATACGTCTGTTTTCGCAAGCGCTACATAAAATTTGTTTGCGCGTTTAACGGAAAAGATTTGACGAATCAACTTGAATTCCATAACTTTTTGTCGACACTGGCTGAAGATGATCTGGTTCAATTTTCATGCAAATCGGACGAACAGTCTAGGACGAGTTCGCAAAAGTAGGATTTTGGGGAAATTCAAAATGGCGGGAAACATATAATGTCGGAAATGACGTCATAGGGTGCTTTCGGATTGGCAGGAGCTCAGAAATCTGAGGAAACAAGAATTTTGTTTCTAGCCCTTAAGGTTCAAAAGTTATTAGCATAAACATGAGTGCAACTTTGGACAGGTGGTGGCGCTAGAGGGATTGAGTTGGAGACACCAAAATTGGTGTATTTAATGTTGGGACTGCCCTCTATCAGAATGTCAAATCTTTACAACTTTCCCGCAATCGGTTCTATGGGCTGCCATAGACCTCCATGGTGGAAGAAGAAAGTGCGACAACGGTTTCAATAGGTGCCTCCGCACCTTCGGTGCTTGGCCCCTAATAAAAAGGCAATAAAAAGGGTATAAAAAGGCCTATAAAAAATAGACCATAGGGTTTGAGCACTTGAGTTTTGAGCTGCTGGTTGCTAAAACTTTATCAAGCCTGGTGACATGTGCATCGCAGAGGTCAAAGGTCAATTTTTGCATTTTCAGCTCATTTATCATGAAAATGGGGTGTTTTTATTTATTTATTTTTTTACCTTTTAAACTGGTATGCCTCTACTGATGGCCCGATCTCCGCCAAAGTTTGCACGCGTCTTTACAATAATGCGGCGCACATGCTCAGCCGATTTGGTGAAGTTCTGCACAAAGCAGGCAATTTTTAGTCATTTAAATGTCATTTTGCATAGGATAATATAGGGCATTTGTTTTTCACCAGTTTAACAGTTGGAGGGCCCGATCTCCGCCAAAGTTTGCACGCGTCTTTACAATAATGCGGCGCACATGCCCAGCCGATTTGGTGAAGTTCTGCGCAGAGCAGGCAATTTTTAGTCATTTAAATGTCAATTTGCATAGGATAATAATAGGGCATTTGTTTTCACCAATTTAACAGTTAAAGCGCCCCGGCGGCCATAAAAGTCTGCAAGCCTCTTTAGGGTCACGTGACGCATGCGCACGCGTGATTTCGTAAAGCTGTATGCCAATCAGGCAGGAAGAGGGCCGCTTTCAGGCCTTTAATGGGATTTTCCATAGAAATACATCATTTTGACCCCTTTTTAACCATTATAGCGCCACCAAGTGGCCGGTCCCCACGTCCTTTTTCACTTGGCCACAGAATGAGCTCTTACATAGGCGTGCTGAGTTTGGTGAAAATACCTCATTCCGTTCACGAGTTTTAGCCAATTTAGTAAAAGGGGCTACTCCCCCTTCCAACGTTTTGGCGGCCTTTAGGGTCCAGGAACCCAAATTTCCGGTTTTTTTAAATGACTTTTGACAATTAGACTCCAGAGAATCTCGCTGTGCTGGTTTGGTTCCGGTTGGGCCAAAAACCTAGGACTAGTTGGCAAAAGTAGGTTTTGCAAAAAACCCGAAATACCCGAATTTTTTCCCACTATTCCGAGCCAATCCGGGGCATGCATTTTGTCCGTCTCGAGCCAAGGATTCCAGCAATATAAGACACTCGAGGCTAAGCCTTACGGTTGAGGAGTTATGAGCCGCTTCGTACTTTTGGTCGCCGTTTCGTACTTTTGATCGCTGTAGCGCCCCCGTCAGGCCGATCGGGGCGGGCTTCGGTGACGTCTGCAGTGGTTGTGAGTACTACCAGCCCTGAAAGTTTCAAGTCTCTACGACTTACGGTTTGGTCTGCCCGAGCAGTTTTAGCTGGAAAATGATGCATCATGGGGAAATGAACAGTTCCAATAGGGTTTCAGCCTGACGCCTGACTTTGATTGGATTTTACTACCCCTTACTATCAAAATTTTGAGATTTGGCCTCACGACTGTGCCTAGCGACCTATGTTTCCGAACTTCTGACGCTGGTTTCGTCTCGATCGGACCAGTGGTTTCGAAGATATCGGCTAATTTTCTTAAAGCGCTAAATTACAACGGTGCACAAACCATACGCAGAAACCTGGCAAGTGTGGTATCGTTGGACTCGGCAACGATTCAGGAGTCTAAGGAGATGAGTCCCGTGAAAATAAGTCAACCACACCCAAAGTTATAAGCACTTTTTAAAAAAAAATCTCAACTAGGTGGCGCTGTTTCGAAACTTCTCAGGCTACTTCAGGGCATCGTGGTGATGACCCATGCCGAGTTTCGTAACAATCCGTTCATGCGTTCATAAAATACAGCATTTTGGCACATAATTCAAGATGGCCGACAGCCAAAATGGCCGACATGGTAAAATTGGACATCAGTCGACTCGGCATGACGTCTCGAATCTGACGAGACCACTTTTGTGATTTTTGGGCAAACGGTTCAGCAAAAAAAAGCAAAAATAGCCATTTTTCCTATCTCCGGGCCAGTAGGTGGCGCTGCGCCGAAACGCAGCAGGTTGCCTCAAGAGATGCTTGTGCCAACATGTACCAAGTTTGGTCTGAATACGATAAAGCGTTGCGGAGATACAGCCATACGTCTGTTTTCGCAAGCGCTACATAAAATTTGTTTGCGCGTTTAACGGAAAAGATTTGACGAATCAACTTGAATTCCATAACTTTTTGTCGACACTGGCTGAAGATGATCTGGTTCAATTTTCATGCAAATCGGACGAACAGTCTAGGACGAGTTCGCAAAAGTAGGATTTTGGGGAAATTCAAAATGGCGGGAAACATATAATGTCGGAAATGACGTCATAGGGTGCTTTCGGATTGGCAGGAGCTCAG
Organism: Pseudorasbora parva; assembly: GCF_024679245.1. NCBI lineage: Eukaryota > Metazoa > Chordata > Actinopteri > Cypriniformes > Gobionidae > Pseudorasbora > Pseudorasbora parva. The sequence continues at coordinate 35,855,377 of NC_090196.1, read as the reverse complement.
AAATCTGAGGAAACAAGAATTTTGTTTCTAGCCCTTAAGGTTCAAAAGTTATTAGCATAAACATGAGTGCAACTTTGGACAGGTGGTGGCGCTAGAGGGATTGAGTTGGAGACACCAAAATTGGTGTATTTAATGTTGGGACTGCCCTCTATCAGAATGTCAAATCTTTACAACTTTCCCGCAATCGGTTCTATGGGCTGCCATAGACCTCCATGGTGGAAGAAGAAAGTGCGACAACGGTTTCAATAGGTGCCTCCGCACCTTCGGTGCTTGGCCCCTAATAAAAAGGCAATAAAAAGGGTATAAAAAGGCCTATAAAAAATAGACCATAGGGTTTGAGCACTTGAGTTTTGAGCTGCTGGTTGCTAAAACTTTATCAAGCCTGGTGACATGTGCATCGCAGAGGTCAAAGGTCAATTTTTGCATTTTCAGCTCATTTATCATGAAAATGGGGTGTTTTTATTTATTTATTTTTTTACCTTTTAAACTGGTATGCCTCTACTGATGGCCCGATCTCCGCCAAAGTTTGCACGCGTCTTTACAATAATGCGGCGCACATGCTCAGCCGATTTGGTGAAGTTCTGCACAAAGCAGGCAATTTTTAGTCATTTAAATGTCATTTTGCATAGGATAATATAGGGCATTTGTTTTTCACCAGTTTAACAGTTGGAGGGCCCGATCTCCGCCAAAGTTTGCACGCGTCTTTACAATAATGCGGCGCACATGCCCAGCCGATTTGGTGAAGTTCTGCGCAGAGCAGGCAATTTTTAGTCATTTAAATGTCAATTTGCATAGGATAATAATAGGGCATTTGTTTTCACCAATTTAACAGTTAAAGCGCCCCGGCGGCCATAAAAGTCTGCAAGCCTCTTTAGGGTCACGTGACGCATGCGCACGCGTGATTTCGTAAAGCTGTATGCCAATCAGGCAGGAAGAGGGCCGCTTTCAGGCCTTTAATGGGATTTTCCATAGAAATACATCATTTTGACCCCTTTTTAACCATTATAGCGCCACCAAGTGGCCGGTCCCCACGTCCTTTTTCACTTGGCCACAGAATGAGCTCTTACATAGGCGTGCTGAGTTTGGTGAAAATACCTCATTCCGTTCACGAGTTTTAGCCAATTTAGTAAAAGGGGCTACTCCCCCTTCCAACGTTTTGGCGGCCTTTAGGGTCCAGGAACCCAAATTTCCGGTTTTTTTAAATGACTTTTGACAATTAGACTCCAGAGAATCTCGCTGTGCTGGTTTGGTTCCGGTTGGGCCAAAAACCTAGGACTAGTTGGCAAAAGTAGGTTTTGCAAAAAACCCGAAATACCCGAATTTTTTCCCACTATTCCGAGCCAATCCGGGGCATGCATTTTGTCCGTCTCGAGCCAAGGATTCCAGCAATATAAGACACTCGAGGCTAAGCCTTACGGTTGAGGAGTTATGAGCCGCTTCGTACTTTTGGTCGCCGTTTCGTACTTTTGATCGCTGTAGCGCCCCCGTCAGGCCGATCGGGGCGGGCTTCGGTGACGTCTGCAGTGGTTGTGAGTACTACCAGCCCTGAAAGTTTCAAGTCTCTACGACTTACGGTTTGGTCTGCCCGAGCAGTTTTAGCTGGAAAATGATGCATCATGGGGAAATGAACAGTTCCAATAGGGTTTCAGCCTGACGCCTGACTTTGATTGGATTTTACTACCCCTTACTATCAAAATTTTGAGATTTGGCCTCACGACTGTGCCTAGCGACCTATGTTTCCGAACTTCTGACGCTGGTTTCGTCTCGATCGGACCAGTGGTTTCGAAGATATCGGCTAATTTTCTTAAAGCGCTAAATTACAACGGTGCACAAACCATACGCAGAAACCTGGCAAGTGTGGTATCGTTGGACTCGGCAACGATTCAGGAGTCTAAGGAGATGAGTCCCGTGAAAATAAGTCAACCACACCCAAAGTTATAAGCACTTTTTAAAAAAAATCTCAACTAGGTGGCGCTGTTTCGAAACTTCTCAGGCTACTTCAGGGCATCGTGGTGATGACCCATGCCGAGTTTCGTAACAATCCGTTCATGCGTTCATACAATACAGCATTTTGGCACATAATTCAAGATGGCCGACAGCCAAAATGGCCGACATGGTAAAATTGGACATCAGTCGACTCGGCATGACGTCTCGAATCTGACGAGACCACTTTTGTGATTTTTGGGCAAACGGTTCAGCAAAAAAAAGCAAAAATAGCCATTTTTCCTATCTCCGGGCCAGTAGGTGGCGCTGCGCCGAAACGCAGCAGGTTGCCTCAAGAGATGCTTGTGCCAACATGTACCAAGTTTGGTCTGAATACGATAAAGCGTTGCGGAGATACAGCCATACGTCTGTTTTCGCAAGCGCTACGTAAAATTTGTTTGCGCGTTTAACGGAAAAGATTTGACGAATCAACTTGAATTCCATAACTTTTTGTCGACACTGGCTGAAGATGATCTGGTTCAATTTTCATGCAAATCGGACGAACAGTCTAGGACGAGTTCGCAAAAGTAGGATTTTGGGGAAATTCAAAATGGCGGGAAACATATAATGTCGGAAATGACGTCATAGGGTGCTTTCGGATTGGCAGGAGCTCAGAAATCTGAGGAAACAAGAATTTTGTTTCTAGCCCTTAAGGTTCAAAAGTTATTAGCATAAACATGAGTGCAACTTTGGACAGGTGGTGGCGCTAGAGGGATTGAGTTGGAGACACCAAAATTGGTGTATTTAATGTTGGGACTGCCCTCTATCAGAATGTCAAATCTTTACAACTTTCCCGCAATCGGTTCTATGGGCTGCCATAGACCTCCATGGCGGAAGAAGAAAGTGCGACAACGGTTTCAATAGGTGCCTCCGCACCTTCGGTGCTTGGCCCCTAATAATAGGAACACTAACGATTTCAATAGGTGCCTCCGCACCTTCGGTGCTTGGCCCCTAATAATAGGAACACTAACGATTTCAATAGGTGCCTCCGCACCTTCGGTGCTTGGCCCCTAATAATAGGAACACTAACGATTTCAATAGGTGCCTCCGCACCTTCGGTGCTTGGCCCCTAAATATAGCTGCAAGCAGCCATTATCGGGGCCAAGCGCAAAGAAGAAGACAAGACATGCCAGCATGGCTGGAAGTCTCAAGCCAACTGCAACAATGAGCCATTAAGGACCTATTAAGTTGATTTTAGGCAAAATAGCAGTCAAATTTTAAATACAGTCAATAATAATGGTTTAATGGTTTATCACTTTCGACCAATAGGTGTCACTGTTACGAAACTGATGTGGTTTAGTCAGATTGAGATGACAATGACACATGCAAAGTTTGGTGTCAATATGTCAAAGCATTGCAGAGATACAGCCTCAAGAGTCATTTTTGCATCATGGCTCAACTCTGTTGCAGTGGTATATGAAAACTGTTTTGTCTATCAACATGAAATCCATAACTATTTGTCGGCATGGTCTGAAGACGATACGGTTCAATTTTGGTGAAAATCGGACAAACGGTCTAGGATGAGTTTGAAAAAGTAGGTTTTTAACAAATAACAAGATGGAGCACAGATATGTTTGCAAAATATGGCAAAATTGGTATCTATCTTCTCGGCATGAGCCAATGAATGTATTATGACCAGTCTCATTACAATAGGCTAATTTAATCAAAAGTTATTAGCATTTTTGTACATTTTATTACAACTTTTGACCACAAGGTGGCGCTGCCCCGAAACTTTTTGAATATGTTCGGGACATAGAGCGGAAGACACATACCGAGTTTTGTAATGATACGCTAGTGCATTCTTAAATTATAGCATTAGCATTTTAAACCGTAATACTGCATTGAAGTCAATGGGAATTTCATGTTTTGTTTTATTATAGCGCCACCAAGAGGCACAATCCCACCAATTTTTTTATGTGTCCTCGTAGTGAGCCCATACATATGTGTGTCAAGTTTGGTGAAAATATTTCATTTTGTTTTGGAGTTATAGACATTTATATGAAAAAACACGTAAAAAATGACTGACACCTGACTTTGATTGGATTTTACTACCCCTTACTATCAATATTTTGAGATTTGGGCATTAGCGTATAGCTATCGACCTATGTTTCCGAACTTCTGAGGCTGGTTTCGTCTCGATCGGACTAGCGGTTTCGAAGATATCAGCAAATGTTTTTTAAGCACTAAATTACAACTCTGCGCAAACCATATGCCGAAACCTGGCAAGTCTGGTATCGTTGGAGTCGGCAAGGATTCAGGAGACCAAAAAACACACTCCCATCAAAATATGTCAACCACACCCAAAGTTATAAGCGTTTGAAAAAAAAAATTCTCCACTAGGTGGCGCTGTTTCGAAACTTCTCAGGCTACTTCAGGGCATCGTGGTGATGACCCATACCAAGTTTCATAACAATCCGTTCATGCGTTCATAAAATACAGCATTTTTGCACATAATTCAAAATGGCCGACATCCAAAATGGCCGACATGGTAAAATTGGACATCAGTCGACTCGGCATGACGCCCTGAATCTAATGAGACCAATTTTATGATTTTTGGATAAACGGTTCAGAAGTTATAAGCCAAAATAGGCATTTTTCGTATCTCCGGACAGGTAGGTGGCGCTGCGCCGAAACGCTGCATGTTGCTTCAAGTCATGCTTGTGATGACATGTACCAAGGTTGGTTTGAATACGATAAAGCGTTGCGGAGATATAGCCTTTAGTGTGTTTTTGCAACCTCCACGTAAAATTTGTTTGTGCGTTTATTGAAAACGATTGGACGAATCAACTTGAATTCCATAACTTTTTGTCAACATGCTCTGAAGATGATCTGTTTCAATTTTCGTGAAAATCGGAGCAACGGCCTAGGAGGAGTTCGAAAAAGTAGGTTTTTCAGAAAATTCAAAATGGCGGGAAAATTTGCATACCGGAAAATGACATCATAGGGTGAAATCGAATCGGCTTGAGCCAAGGAATCCGATGAAAAAAGAATTTTGTTTCTAGCCCTTAGGGGTCAAAAGTTATAAGCATAAATATGAGTGAAACTTTGGACAGGTGGTGGCGCTAGAGGGATTGAGTTAGAGGCACCAAATTTGCTATAGTGACAGCTCAGACTGGCCTCTATGAGTGTGCCAAATTTCACAACTTTTTACCATACGGTTCTATGGGCTGCCAGAGACTCCTATGGCGGAAGAAAAAGAAAAAGAAGAAGAAGAAGAAGAAGAAGCAGAATAATAAATATAGCTGCAAGCAGCCATTATCGGGGCCAAGCGCAAAGAAGAAGACAAGACATGCCAGCATGGCTGGAAGTCTCAAGCCAACTGCAACAATGAGCCATTAAGGACCTATTAAGTTGATTTTAGGCAAAATAGCAGTCAAATTTTAAATACAGTCAATAATAATGGTTTAATGGTTTATCACTTTCGACCAATAGGTGTCACTGTTACGAAACTGATGTGGTTTAGTCAGATTGAGATGACAATGACACATGCAAAGTTTGGTGTCAATATGTCAAAGCATTGCAGAGATACAGCCTCAAGAGTAATTTTTGCATCATGGCTCAACTCTGTTGCAGTGGTATATGAAAACTGTTTTGTCTATCAATCCGAAATCCATAAGTATTTGTCAGCATGGTCTGAAGACGATACGGATCAATTTTGGTGAAAATCGGACAAACGGTCTAGGATGAGTTTGAAAAAGTAGATTTTTAACAAATAACAAGATGGAGCACAGATATGTTTGCAAAATATGGCAAAATTGGTATCTATCTTCTCGGCATGAGCCAATGAATGTATTATGACCAGTCTCATTACAATAGGCTAATTTAATCAAAAGTTATTAGCATTTTTGTACATTTTATTACAACTTTTGACCACAAGGTGGCGCTGCCCCGAAACTTTTTGAATATCTTCGGGACATAGAGCGGAAGACACATACCGAGTTTTGTAACGATACACTAGTGCATTCTTAAATTATAGCATTAGCATTTTAAACCGTAATACTGCATTGAAGTCAATGGGAATTTCATGTTTTGTTTTATTATAGCGCCACCAAGAGGCACAATCCCACCAATTTTTTTATGTGTCCTCGTAGTGAGCCCATACATATGTGTGTCAAGTTTGGTGAAAATATTTCATTTTGTTTTGGAGTTATAGACATTTATATGAAAAAACACGTAAAAAATGACTGACACCTGACTTTGATTGGATTTTACTACCCCTTACTATCAATATTTTGAGATTTGGGCATTAGCATATAGTTATCGACCTATGTTTCCGAACTTCTGAGGCTGGTTTCGTCTCGATCGGACTAGCGGTTTCGAAGATATCAGCAAATGTTTTTTAAGCACTAAATTACAACTCTGCGCAAACCATATGCCGAAACCTGGCATGTCTGGTATCGTTGGAGTCGGCAAGGATTCAGGAGACCAAAAAACACACTCCCATCAAAATATGTCAACCACACCCAAAGTTATAAGCGTTTGAAAAAAAAATTCTCCACTAGGTGGCGCTGTTTCGAAACTTCTCAGGCTACTTCAGGGCATCGTGGTGATGACCCATACCAAGTTTCATAACAATCTGTTCATGCGTTCATAAAATACAGCATTTTTGCACATAATTCAAAATGGCCGACATCCAAAATGGCCGACATGGTAAAATTGGATATCAGTCGACTCGGCATGACGCCCTGAATCTAATGAGACCAATTTTATGATTTTTGGATAAACGGTTCAGAAGTTATAAGCCAAAATAGGCATTTTTCGTATCTCCGGACAGGTAGGTGGCGCTGCGCCGAAACGCTGCATGTTGCTTCAAGTCATGCTTGTGATGACATGTACCAAGGTTGGTTTGAATACGATAAAGCGTTGCGGAGATATAGCCTTTAGTGTGTTTTTGCAACCTCCACGTAAAATTTGTTTGTGCGTTTATTGAAAACGATTGGACGAATCAACTTGAATTCCATAACTTTTTGTCAACATGCTCTGAAGATGATCTGTTTCAATTTTCGTGAAAATCGGAGCAACGGCCTAGGAGGAGTTCGAAAAAGTAGGTTTTTCAGAAAATTCAAAATGGCGGGAAAATTTGCATACCGGAAAATGACATCATAGGGTGAAATCGAATCGGCTTGAGCCAAGGAATCCGATGAAAAAAGAATTTTGTTTCTAGCCCTTAGGGGTCAAAAGTTATAAGCATAAATATGAGTGAAACTTTGGACAGGTGGTGGCGCTAGAGGGATTGAGTTAGAGGCACCAAATTTGCTATAGTGACAGCTCAGACTGGCCTCTATGAGTGTGCCAAATTTCACAACTTTTTACCATACGGTTCTATGGGCTGCCAGAGACTCCTATGGCGGAAGAAGAAGCAGAATAATAAATATAGCTGCAAGCAGCCATTATCGGGGCCAAGCGCAAAGAAGAAGACAAGACATGCCAGCATGGCTGGAAGTCTCAAGCCAACTGCAACAATGAGCCATTAAGGACCTATTAAGTTGATTTTAGGCAAAATAGCAGTCAAATTTTAAATACAGTCAATAATAATGGTTTAATGGTTTATCACTTTCGACCAATAGGTGTCACTGTTACGAAACTGATGTGGTTTAGTCAGATTGAGATGACAATGACACATGCAAAGTTTGGTGTCAATATGTCAAAGCATTGCAGAGATACAGCCTCAAGAGTAATTTTTGCATCATGGCTCAACTCTGTTGCAGTGGTATATGAAAACTGTTTTGTCTATCAATCCGAAATCCATAACTATTTGTCAGCATGGTCTGAAGACGATACGGATCAATTTTGGTGAAAATCGGACAAACGGTCTAGGATGAGTTTGAAAAAGTAGGTTTTTAACAAATAACAAGACGGAGGACAGATAGGTTTGCAAAATATGGCACAATTGGTATCCATGTTCTCGGCATGAGCCATTGACTGTATTATGACCAGTTTCATTACAATGGGTTAATTTAATCAAAAGTTATTCGCATTTCTGTACATTTTATTACAACTTTTGACCACAAGGTGGCGCTACCCCGAAACTTTTTGAGTATCTTCAGGACATGGAGCGGAAGACACATACCGAGTTTTGTAACGATACGCTAATGCATTCTTAAATTATAGCATTAGCATTTTAACCTGATAACCGTCACGAGGACGAGGACGCACTGAAGGTCTCTTTGTTTAAATTAGCTCAAAATTACTATCAGATGTAAGTAATTACCTTGACAAACTATACATCATTAAAAAGATCTAAGACTAAAGTTTAATTTTTTTACCTCTGTTTTATTCTCAAAGTCTTATAGTGACCGTAATGTGTTAATATGTTCCAGGAGTTATGAATATGATCTTGGGCGTCGCTACCTTTTGATTGTAATATGCGCGTCATTTGCTCCCATTCATAAAAAAATCCTCCTTGGTCGTCATGAAGACACTCGACAAAACAACTTCCCTCAGGGCTTTTACTTCAAAAGTGTGCAGATGTGGAGAAATATTGATAGATTCTCACACGTTTGAGTCAAATTTCTATACAGAGAAGTATTATTTATTCAATCTTTATCCAAAATCCGCGGATGTGTGATTATGAGAGCAGTAGGCTGTGATATGCTGTGTTTTCAATTCATTCTGGCAGCCGGAGGGCGCTGGAAAGCTGTACTACTGAAAATTCACCCCATGGGGAACACATGAAGAACAGACACACCATGTGACATTCAGGAAGTATCTGACATATGGACATATCCACACAGCTCCCTGGGATCGTCAGATCGCTATTTTATGCAGATAAACACGTTTTAAGACAATAAACACACAATCGCGGCAATATATGGTTGGTCTGTGTTCTTTATGCCATGTTGGGTGGTTTCATAATAGATGATATTTATAATGCAATGCTATTCCACATAGCTTTTAGCATTGTATATTTTCTGTCAGATTTTTTGACCCGAAGCTATATGAGATCACATATTGTTATATAAAACACTCTACATATAAAATATAAAGTGATATGAAGCAAGTTTTGAATAAAACATGATTTTAATCGTATAAATTGTTGTTTTGCTGGTGTGCTAAGCTAACATGCTAGCTTGCCCTAGATGCACCTGCCACTGAGTAAATACTTTATTTTTATGAACATTTTCTAAATGTAAAACTACTGAAATGCTTATTTGGACGAAATGCATTCAATAGAGTCTCAGTGAGGGTAAAGTGAGAGGTTTGATTTAGAAATGAGGTTTGAATAGAACAGTTTGAATAGAGAATCGTTAGTAATTATAATGCAGACAAAAGAATAATAATTGGAGCCATAACCAGTCTGCAGAAGTGTGAATGCCGGGGAGACAAACTGAATGGGGCAGTTTGCACCTCTAAACAATAGAGGCAATACAGCGACTGAAAGCTGAGAAGATGTGGCAATAAACATCAGTTGATATTTCAGCGATATCTCAAAATAAAATCACATGAAACGATCTTGTAAAACGTTTAATAAAATGCAGAGTTTTAGACTGATCATCTTCAGATCTGAAATATAACATGGTCAGACTTGTGGCTTTAGCTGTAGTGCATTTCTAGATTTCTCCAAGGCCCACTTCAATTTTATTTTCATAAAGATATATCATACAAATAAATTTCTAATAACTTTACAAAACTTTGAAGCTTATTATAGCTTTTTTTATTATAAAAAATATTATCATTTTGACTTTACAGTAAACTGCTAGGTGTCTGCTTTCAAATGAGACCATAATTATGCTTTTAGTGCAAAGGATTCACAAACTGTATTTGTTTTAGTCTGAGTATACATTTCTTAGGATTTTTTCAAAATTTAGAAATCAGCTTAACAGGTTAAACCATAATACTGCATTGAAGTCAATGGGAATTTCATGTTTTGTTTTATTATAGCGCCACCAAGAGGCACAATCCCACCAATTTTTTTATGTGTCCTCATAGTGAGCCCATACATATGTGTGTCAAGTTTGGTGAAAATATCTCATTTTGTTTTGGAGTTATAGACATTTATATGAAAAAACACGTAAAAAAGGACTGACACCTGACTTTGATTGGATTTTACTACCCCTTACTATCAATATTTTGAGATTTGGGCATTAGCGTATAGCTATCGACCTATGTTTCCGAACTTCTGAGGCTGGTTTCGTCTCGATCGGACTAGCGGTTTCGAAGATATCAGCAAATGTTTTTTAAGCACTAAATTACAACTCTGCGCAAACCATATGCCGAAACCTGGCAAGTCTGGTATCGTTGGAGTCGGCAAGGATTCAGGAGACCAAAAAACACACTCCCATCAAAATATGTCAACCACACCCAAAGTTATAAGCGTTTGAAAAAAAAAATTCTCCACTAGGTGGCGCTGTTTCGAAACTTCTCAGGCTACTTCAGGGCATCGTGGTGATGACCCATACCAAGTTTCATAACAATCCGTTCATGCGTTCATAAAATACAGCATTTTTGCACATAATTCAAAATGGCCGACATCCAAAATGGCCGACATGGTAAAATTGGATATCAGTCGACTCGGCATGACGCCCTGAATCTAATGAGACCAATTTTATGATTTTTGGATAAACGGTTCAGAAGTTATAAGCCAAAATAGGCATTTTTCGTATCTCCGGACAGGTAGGTGGCGCTGCGCCGAAACGCTGCATGTTGCTTCAAGTCATGCTTGTGATGACATGTACCAAGGTTGGTTTGAATACGATAAAGCGTTGCGGAGATATAGCCTTTAGTGTGTTTTTGCAACCTCCACGTAAAATTTGTTTGTGCGTTTATTGAAAACGATTGGACGAATCAACTTGAATTCCATAACTTTTTGTCAACATGCTCTGAAGATGATCTGTTTCAATTTTCGTGAAAATCGGAGCAACGGCCTAGGAGGAGTTCGAAAAAGTAGGTTTTTCAGAAAATTCAAAATGGCGGGAAAATTTGCATACCGGAAAATGACATCATAGGGTGAAATCGAATCGGCTTGAGCCAAGGAATCCGATGAAAAAAGAATTTTGTTTCTAGCCCTTAGGGGTCAAAAGTTATAAGCATAAATATGAGTGAAACTTTGGACAGGTGGTGGCGCTAGAGGGATTGAGTTAGAGGCACCAAATTTGCTATAGTGACAGCTCAGACTGGCCTCTATGAGTGTGCCAAATTTCACAACTTTTTACCATACGGTTCTATGGGCTGCCAGAGACTCCTATGGCGGAAGAAAAAGAAAAAGAAGAAGAAGAAGAAGCAGAATAATAAATATAGCTGCAAGCAGCCATTATCGGGGCCAAGCGCAAAGAAGAAGACAAGACATGCCAGCATGCCTGGAAGTCTCAAGCCAACTGCAACAATGAGCCATTAAGGACCTATTAAGTTGATTTTAGGCAAAATAGCAGTCAAATTTTAAATACAGTCAATAATAATGGTTTAATGGTTTATCACTTTCGACCAATAGGTGTCACTGTTACGAAACTGATGTGGTTTAGTCAGATTGAGATGACAATGACACATGCAAAGTTTGGTGTCAATATGTCAAAGCATTGCAGAGATACAGCCTCAAGAGTAATTTTTGCATCATGGCTCAACTCTGTTGCAGTGGTATATGAAAACTGTTTTGTCTATCAATCCGAAATCCATAACTATTTGTCAGCATGGTCTGAAGACGATACGGATCAATTTTGGTGAAAATCGGACAAACGGTCTAGGATGAGTTTGAAAAAGTAGGTTTTTAACAAATAACAAGACGGAGGACAGATAGGTTTGCAAAATATGGCACAATTGGTATCCATGTTCTCGGCATGAGCCATTGACTGTATTATGACCAGTTTCATTACAATGGGTTAATTTAATCAAAAGTTATTCGCATTTCTGTACATTTTATTACAACTTTTGACCACAAGGTGGCGCTACCCCGAAACTTTTTGAGTATCTTCAGGACATGGAGCGGAAGACACATACCGAGTTTTGTAACGATACGCTAATGCATTCGTAAATTATAGCATTAGCATTTTAAACCATAATACTGCATTGAAGTCAATGGGAATTTCATGTTTTGTTTTATTATAGCGCCACCAAGAGGCACAATCCCACCAATTTTTTTATGTGTCCTCATAGTGAGCCCATACATATGTGTGTCAAGTTTGGTGAAAATATCTCATTTTGTTTTGGAGTTATAGACATTTATATGAAAAAACACGTAAAAAAGGACTGACACCTGACTTTGATTGGATTTTACTACCCCTTACTATCAATATTTTGAGATTTGGGCATTAGCGTATAGCTATCGACCTATGTTTCCGAACTTCTGAGGCTGGTTTCGTCTCGATCGGACTAGCGGTTTCGAAGATATCAGCAAATGTTTTTTAAGCACTAAATTACAACTCTGCGCAAACCATATGCCGAAACCTGGCAAGTCTGGTATCGTTGGAGTCGGCAAGGATTCAGGAGACCAAAAAACACACTCCCATCAAAATATGTCAACCACACCCAAAGTTATAAGCGTTTGAAAAAAAAAATTCTCCACTAGGTGGCGCTGTTTCGAAACTTCTCAGGCTACTTCAGGGCATCGTGGTGATGACCCATACCAAGTTTCATAACAATCTGTTCATGCGTTCATAAAATACAGCATTTTTGCACATAATTCAAAATGGCCGACATCCAAAATGGCCGACATGGTAAAATTGGATATCAGTCGACTCGGCATGACGCCCTGAATCTAATGAGACCAATTTTATGATTTTTGGATAAACGGTTCAGAAGTTATAAGCCAAAATAGGCATTTTTCGTATCTCCGGACAGGTAGGTGGCGCTGCGCCGAAACGCTGCATGTTGCTTCAAGTCATGCTTGTTATGACATGTACCAAGGTTGGTTTGAATACGATAAAGCGTTGCGGAGATATAGCCTTTAGTGTGTTTTTGCAACCTCCACGTAAAATTTGTTTGTGCGTTTATTGAAAACGATTGGACGAATCAACTTGAATTCCATAACTTTTTGTCAACATGCTCTGAAGATGATCTGTTTCAATTTTCGTGAAAATCGGAGCAACGGCCTAGGAGGAGTTCGAAAAAGTAGGTTTTTCAGAAAATTCAAAATGGCGGGAAAATTTGCATACCGGAAAATGACATCATAGGGTGAAATCGAATCGGCTTGAGCCAAGGAATCCGATGAAAAAAGAATTTTGTTTCTAGCCCTTAGGGGTCAAAAGTTATAAGCATAAATATGAGTGAAACTTTGGACAGGTGGTGGCGCTAGAGGGATTGAGTTAGAGGCACCAAATTTGCTATAGTGACAGCTCAGACTGGCCTCTATGAGTGTGCCAAATTTCACAACTTTTTACCATACGGTTCTATGGGCTGCCAGAGACTCCTATGGCGGAAGAAGAAGAAGAAGAAGCAGAATAATAATAGGAACACTAACGATTTCAATAGGTGCCTCCGCACCTTCGGTGCTTGGCCCCTAAATATAGCTGCAAGCAGCCATTATCGGGGCCAAGCGCAAAGAAGAAGACAAGACATGCCAGCATGGCTGGAAGTCTCAAGCCAACTGCAACAATGAGCCATTAAGGACCTATTAAGTTGATTTTAGGCAAAATAGCAGTCAAATTTTAAATACAGTCAATAATAATGGTTTAATGGTTTATCACTTTCGACCAATAGGTGTCACTGTTACGAAACTGATGTGGTTTAGTCAGATTGAGATGACAATGACACATGCAAAGTTTGGTGTCAATATGTCAAAGCATTGCAGAGATACAGCCTCAAGAGTAATTTTTGCATCATGGCTCAACTCTGTTGCAGTGGTATATGAAAACTGTTTTGTCTATCAATCCGAAATCCATAACTATTTGTCAGCATGGTCTGAAGACGATACGGATCAATTTTGGTGAAAATCGGACAAACGGTCTAGGATGAGTTTGAAAAAGTAGGTTTTTAACAAATAACAAGACGGAGGACAGATAGGTTTGCAAAATATGGCACAATTGGTATCCATGTTCTCGGCATGAGCCATTGACTGTATTATGACCAGTTTCATTACAATGGGTTAATTTAATCAAAAGTTATTCGCATTTCTGTACATTTTATTACAACTTTTGACCACAAGGTGGCGCTACCCCGAAACTTTTTGAGTATCTTCAGGACATGGAGCGGAAGACACATACCGAGTTTTGTAACGATACGCTAATGCATTCTTAAATTATAGCATTAGCATTTTAAACCATAATACTGCATTGAAGTCAATGGGAATTTCATGTTTTGTTTTATTATAGCGCCACCAAGAGGCACAATCCCACCAATTTTTTTATGTGTCCTCATAGTGAGCCCATACATATGTGTGTCAAGTTTGGTGAAAATATCTCATTTTGTTTTGGAGTTATAGACATTTATATGAAAAAACACGTAAAAAAGGACTGACACCTGACTTTGATTGGATTTTACTACCCCTTACTATCAATATTTTGAGATTTGGGCATTAGCGTATAGCTATCGACCTATGTTTCCGAACTTCTGAGGCTGGTTTCGTCTCGATCGGACTAGCGGTTTCGAAGATATCAGCAAATGTTTTTTAAGCACTAAATTACAACTCTGCGCAAACCATATGCCGAAACCTGGCAAGTCTGGTATCGTTGGAGTCGGCAAGGATTCAGGAGACCAAAAAACACACTCCCATCAAAATATGTCAACCACACCCAAAGTTATAAGCGTTTGAAAAAAAAAATTCTCCACTAGGTGGCGCTGTTTCGAAACTTCTCAGGCTACTTCAGGGCATCGTGGTGATGACCCATACCAAGTTTCGTAACAATCCGTTCATGCGTTCATAAAATACAGCATTTTTGCACATAATTCAAAATGGCCGACATCCAAAATGGCCGACATGGTAAAATTGGATATCAGTCGACTCGGCATGACGCCCTGAATCTAATGAGACCAATTTTATGATTTTTGGATAAACGGTTCAGAAGTTATAAGCCAAAATATGCATTTTTCGTATCTCCGGACCAGTAGGTGGCGCTGCGCCGAAACGCTGCATGTTGCTTCAGGTCATGCTTGTGATGACATGTACCAAGGTTGGTTTGAATACGATAAAGCGTTGCGGAGATATAGCCTTTAGTGTGTTTTTGCAACCTCCACGTAAAATTTGTTTGTGCGTTTATTGAAAACGATTGGACGAATCAACTTGAATTCCATAACTTTTTGTCAACATGCTCTGAAGATGATCTGTTTCAATTTTCGTGAAAATCGGAGCAACGGCCTAGGAGGAGTTCGAAAAAGTAGGTTTTTCAGAAAATTCAAAATGGCGGGAAAATTTGCATACCGGAAAATGACATCATAGGGTGAAATCGAATCGGCTTGAGCCAAGGAATCCGATGAAAAAAGAATTTTGTTTCTAGCCCTTAGGGGTCAAAAGTTATAAGCATAAATATGAGTGAAACTTTGGACAGGTGGTGGCGCTAGAGGGATTGAGTTAGAGGCACCAAATTTGCTATAGTGACAGCTCAGACTGGCCTCTATGAGTGTGCCAAATTTCACAACTTTTTACCATACGGTTCTATGGGCTGCCAGAGACTCCTATGGCGGAAGAAAAAGAAGAAGAAGAAGAAGAAGCAGAATAATAACAAGCAGCCATTATCGGGGCCAAGCGCAAAGAAGAAGACAAGACATGCCAGCATGGCTGGAAGTCTCAAGCCAACTGCAACAATGAGCCATTAAGGACCTATTAAGTTGATTTTAGGCAAAATAGCAGTCAAATTTTAAATACAGTCAATAATAATGGTTTAATGGTTTATCACTTTCGACCAATAGGTGTCACTGTTACGAAACTGATGTGGTTTAGTCAGATTGAGATGACAATGACACATGCAAAGTTTGGTGTCAATATGTCAAAGCATTGCAGAGATACAGCCTCAAGAGTAATTTTTGCATCATGGCTCAACTCTGTTGCAGTGGTATATGAAAACTGTTTTGTCTATCAATCCGAAATCCATAAGTATTTGTCAGCATGGTCTGAAGACGATACGGATCAATTTTGGTGAAAATCGGACAAACGGTCTAGGATGAGTTTGAAAAAGTAGATTTTTAACAAATAACAAGATGGAGCACAGATATGTTTGCAAAATATGGCAAAATTGGTATCTATCTTCTCGGCATGAGCCAATGAATGTATTATGACCAGTCTCATTACAATAGGCTAATTTAATCAAAAGTTATTAGCATTTTTGTACATTTTATTACAACTTTTGACCACAAGGTGGCGCTGCCCCGAAACTTTTTGAATATGTTCGGGACATAGAGCGGAAGACACATACCGAGTTTTGTAACGATACACTAGTGCATTCTTAAATTATAGCATTAGCATTTTAAACCGTAATACTGCATTGAAGTCAATGGGAATTTCATGTTTTGTTTTATTATAGCGCCACCAAGAGGCACAATCCCACCAATTTTTTTATGTGTCCTCGTAGTGAGCCCATACATATGTGTGTCAAGTTTGGTGAAAATATTTCATTTTGTTTTGGAGTTATAGACATTTATATGAAAAAACACGTAAAAAATGACTGACACCTGACTTTGATTGGATTTTACTACCCCTTACTATCAATATTTTGAGATTTGGGCATTAGCGTATAGCTATCGACCTATGTTTCCGAACTTCTGAGGCTGGTTTCGTCTCGATCGGACTAGCGGTTTCGAAGATATCAGCAAATGTTTTTTAAGCACTAAATTACAACTCTGCGCAAACCATATGCCGAAACCTGGCAAGTCTGGTATCGTTGGAGTCGGCAAGGATTCAGGAGACCAAAAAACACACTCCCATCAAAATATGTCAACCACACCCAAAGTTATAAGCGTTTGGAAAAAAAAATTCTCCACTAGGTGGCGCTGTTTCGAAACTTCTCAGGCTACTTCAGGGCATCGTGGTGATGACCCATACCAAGTTTCATAACAATCTGTTCATGCGTTCATAAAATACAGCATTTTTGCACATAATTCAAAATGGCCGACATCCAAAATGGCCGACATGGTAAAATTGGATATCAGTCGACTCGGCATGACGCCCTGAATCTAATGAGACCAATTTTATGATTTTTGGATAAACGGTTCAGAAGTTATAAGCCAAAATAGGCATTTTTCGTATCTCCGGACAGGTAGGTGGCGCTGCGCCGAAACGCTGCATGTTGCTTCAAGTCATGCTTGTGATGACATGTACCAAGGTTGGTTTGAATACGATAAAGCGTTGCGGAGATATAGCCTTT
Source organism: Pseudorasbora parva (assembly GCF_024679245.1). Classification (NCBI taxonomy): domain Eukaryota; kingdom Metazoa; phylum Chordata; class Actinopteri; order Cypriniformes; family Gobionidae; genus Pseudorasbora; species Pseudorasbora parva. Next base: position 35,838,170 of record NC_090196.1, on the reverse strand, counting down.
AGTGTGTTTTTGCAACCTCCACGTAAAATTTGTTTGTGCGTTTATTGAAAACGATTGGACGAATCAACTTGAATTCCATAACTTTTTGTCAACATGCTCTGAAGATGATCTGTTTCAATTTTCGTGAAAATCGGAGCAACGGCCTAGGAGGAGTTCGAAAAAGTAGGTTTTTCAGAAAATTCAAAATGGCGGGAAAATTTGCATACCGGAAAATGACATCATAGGGTGAAATCGAATCGGCTTGAGCCAAGGAATCCGATGAAAAAAGAATTTTGTTTCTAGCCCTTAGGGGTCAAAAGTTATAAGCATAAATATGAGTGAAACTTTGGACAGGTGGTGGCGCTAGAGGGATTGAGTTAGAGGCACCAAATTTGCTATAGTGACAGCTCAGACTGGCCTCTATGAGTGTGCCAAATTTCACAACTTTTTACCATACGGTTCTATGGGCTGCCAGAGACTCCTATGGCGGAAGAAGAAGAAGAAGAAGAAGCAGAATAATAATAATAGGAACACTAACGATTTCAATAGGTGCCTCCGCACCTTCGGTGCTTGGCCCCTAATAATAGGAACACTAACGATTTCAATAGGTGCCTCCGCACCTTCGGTGCTTGGCCCCTAATTATCGGGGCCAAGCGCAAAGAAGAAGACAAGACATGCCAGCATGGCTGGAAGTCTCAAGCCAACTGCAACAATGAGCCATTAAGGACCTATTAAGTTGATTTTAGGCAAAATAGCAGTCAAATTTTAAATACAGTCAATAATAATGGTTTAATGGTTTATCACTTTCGACCAATAGGTGTCACTGTTACGAAACTGATGTGGTTTAGTCAGATTGAGATGACAATGACACATGCAAAGTTTGGTGTCAATATGTCAAAGCATTGCAGAGATACAGCCTCAAGAGTAATTTTTGCATCATGGCTCAACTCTGTTGCAGTGGTATATGAAAACTGTTTTGTCTATCAATCCGAAATCCATAAGTATTTGTCAGCATGGTCTGAAGACGATACGGATCAATTTTGGTGAAAATCGGACAAACGGTCTAGGATGAGTTTGAAAAAGTAGATTTTTAACAAATAACAAGATGGAGCACAGATATGTTTGCAAAATATGGCAAAATTGGTATCTATCTTCTCGGCATGAGCCAATGAATGTATTATGACCAGTCTCATTACAATAGGCTAATTTAATCAAAAGTTATTAGCATTTTTGTACATTTTATTACAACTTTTGACCACAAGGTGGCGCTGCCCCGAAACTTTTTGAATATCTTCGGGACATAGAGCGGAAGACACATACCGAGTTTTGTAACGATACACTAGTGCATTCTTAAATTATAGCATTAGCATTTTAAACCGTAATACTGCATTGAAGTCAATGGGAATTTCATGTTTTGTTTTATTATAGCGCCACCAAGAGGCACAATCCCACCAATTTTTTTATGTGTCCTCGTAGTGAGCCCATACATATGTGTGTCAAGTTTGGTGAAAATATTTCATTTTGTTTTGGAGTTATAGACATTTATATGAAAAAACACGTAAAAAATGACTGACACCTGACTTTGATTGGATTTTACTACCCCTTACTATCAATATTTTGAGATTTGGGCATTAGCGTATAGCTATCGACCTATGTTTCCGAACTTCTGAGGCTGGTTTCGTCTCGATCGGACTAGCGGTTTCGAAGATATCAGCAAATGTTTTTTAAGCACTAAATTACAACTCTGCGCAAACCATATGCCGAAACCTGGCAAGTCTGGTATCGTTGGAGTCGGCAAGGATTCAGGAGACCAAAAAACACACTCCCATCAAAATATGTCAACCACACCCAAAGTTATAAGCGTTTGAAAAAAAAAATTCTCCACTAGGTGGCGCTGTTTCGAAACTTCTCAGGCTACTTCAGGGCATCGTGGTGATGACCCATACCAAGTTTCATAACAATCTGTTCATGCGTTCATAAAATACAGCATTTTTGCACATAATTCAAAATGGCCGACATCCAAAATGGCCGACATGGTAAAATTGGATATCAGTCGACTCGGCATGACGCCCTGAATCTAATGAGACCAATTTTATGATTTTTGGATAAACGGTTCAGAAGTTATAAGCCAAAATAGGCATTTTTCGTATCTCCGGACAGGTAGGTGGCGCTGCGCCGAAACGCTGCATGTTGCTTCAAGTCATGCTTGTGATGACATGTACCAAGGTTGGTTTGAATACGATAAAGCGTTGCGGAGATATAGCCTTTAGTGTGTTTTTGCAACCTCCACGTAAAATTTGTTTGTGCGTTTATTGAAAACGATTGGACGAATCAACTTGAATTCCATAACTTTTTGTCAACATGCTCTGAAGATGATCTGTTTCAATTTTCGTGAAAATCGGAGCAACGGCCTAGGAGGAGTTCGAAAAAGTAGGTTTTTCAGAAAATTCAAAATGGCGGGAAAATTTGCATACCGGAAAATGACATCATAGGGTGAAATCGAATCGGCTTGAGCCAAGGAATCCGATGAAAAAAGAATTTTGTTTCTAGCCCTTAGGGGTCAAAAGTTATAAGCATAAATATGAGTGAAACTTTGGACAGGTGGTGGCGCTAGAGGGATTGAGTTAGAGGCACCAAATTTGCTATAGTGACAGCTCAGACTGGCCTCTATGAGTGTGCCAAATTTCACAACTTTTTACCATACGGTTCTATGGGCTGCCAGAGACTCCTATGGCGGAAGAAGCAGAATAATAAATATAGCTGCAAGCAGCCATTATCGGGGCCAAGCGCAAAGAAGAAGACAAGACATGCCAGCATGGCTGGAAGTCTCAAGCCAACTGCAACAATGAGCCATTAAGGACCTATTAAGTTGATTTTAGGCAAAATAGCAGTCAAATTTTAAATACAGTCAATAATAATGGTTTAATGGTTTATCACTTTCGACCAATAGGTGTCACTGTTACGAAACTGATGTGGTTTAGTCAGATTGAGATGACAATGACACATGCAAAGTTTGGTGTCAATATGTCAAAGCATTGCAGAGATACAGCCTCAAGAGTAATTTTTGCATCATGGCTCAACTCTGTTGCAGTGGTATATGAAAACTGTTTTGTCTATCAATCCGAAATCCATAAGTATTTGTCAGCATGGTCTGAAGACGATACGGATCCATTTTGGTGAAAATCGGACAAACGGTCTAGGATGAGTTTGAAAAAGTAGATTTTTAACAAATAACAAGATGGAGCACAGATATGTTTGCAAAATATGGCAAAATTGGTATCTATCTTCTCGGCATGAGCCAATGAATGTATTATGACCAGTCTCATTACAATAGGCTAATTTAATCAAAAGTTATTAGCATTTTTGTACATTTTATTACAACTTTTGACCACAAGGTGGCGCTGCCCCGAAACTTTTTGAATATCTTCGGGACATAGAGCGGAAGACACATACCGAGTTTTGTAATGATACACTAGTGCATTCTTAAATTATAGCATTAGCATTTTAAACCGTAATACTGCATTGAAGTCAATGGGAATTTCATGTTTTGTTTTATTATAGCGCCACCAAGAGGCACAATCCCACCAATTTTTTTATGTGTCCTCGTAGTGAGCCCATACATATGTGTGTCAAGTTTGGTGAAAATATTTCATTTTGTTTTGGAGTTATAGACATTTATATGAAAAAACACGTAAAAAATGACTGACACCTGACTTTGATTGGATTTTACTACCCCTTACTATCAATATTTTGAGATTTGGGCATTAGCGTATAGCTATCGACCTATGTTTCCGAACTTCTGAGGCTGGTTTCGTCTCGATCGGACTAGCGGTTTCGAAGATATCAGCAAATGTTTTTTAAGCACTAAATTACAACTCTGCGCAAACCATATGCCGAAACCTGGCAAGTCTGGTATCGTTGGAGTCGGCAAGGATTCAGGAGACCAAAAAACACACTCCCATCAAAATATGTCAACCACACCCAAAGTTATAAGCGTTTGAAAAAAAAAATTCTCCACTAGGTGGCGCTGTTTCGAAACTTCTCAGGCTACTTCAGGGCATCGTGGTGATGACCCATACCAAGTTTCATAACAATCTGTTCATGCGTTCATAAAATACAGCATTTTTGCACATAATTCAAAATGGCCGACATCCAAAATGGCCGACATGGTAAAATTGGATATCAGTTGACTCGGCATGACGCCCTGAATCTAATGAGACCAATTTTATGATTTTTGGATAAACGGTTCAGAAGTTATAAGCCAAAATAGGCATTTTTCGTATCTCCGGACAGGTAGGTGGCGCTGCGCCGAAACGCTGCATGTTGCTTCAAGTCATGCTTGTGATGACATGTACCAAGGTTGGTTTGAATACGATAAAGCGTTGCGGAGATATAGCCTTTAGTGTGTTTTTGCAACCTCCACGTAAAATTTGTTTGTGCGTTTATTGAAAACGATTGGACGAATCAACTTGAATTCCATAACTTTTTGTCAACATGCTCTGAAGATGATCTGTTTCAATTTTCGTGAAAATCGGAGCAACGGCCTAGGAGGAGTTCGAAAAAGTAGGTTTTTCAGAAAATTCAAAATGGCGGGAAAATTTGCATACCGGAAAATGACATCATAGGGTGAAATCGAATCGGCTTGAGCCAAGGAATCCGATGAAAAAAGAATTTTGTTTCTAGCCCTTAGGGGTCAAAAGTTATAAGCATAAATATGAGTGAAACTTTGGACAGGTGGTGGCGCTAGAGGGATTGAGTTAGAGGCACCAAATTTGCTATAGTGACAGCTCAGACTGGCCTCTATGAGTGTGCCAAATTTCACAACTTTTTACCATACGGTTCTATGGGCTGCCAGAGACTCCTATGGCGGAAGAAAAAGAAGAAGAAGAAGAAGCAGAATAATAATAATAGGAACACTAACAATTTCAATAGGTGCCTCCGCACCTTCGGTGCTTGGCCCCTAACAAGCAGCCATTATCGGGGCCAAGCGCAAAGAAGAAGACAAGACATGCCAGCATGGCTGGAAGTCTCAAGCCAACTGCAACAATGAGCCATTAAGGACCTATTAAGTTGATTTTAGGCAAAATAGCAGTCAAATTTTAAATACAGTCAATAATAATGGTTTAATGGTTTATCACTTTCGACCAATAGGTGTCACTGTTACGAAACTGATGTGGTTTAGTCAGATTGAGATGACAATGACACATGCAAAGTTTGGTGTCAATATGTCAAAGCATTGCAGAGATACAGCCTCAAGAGTAATTTTTGCATCATGGCTCAACTCTGTTGCAGTGGTATATGAAAACTGTTTTGTCTATCAATCCGAAATCCATAAGTATTTGTCAGCATGGTCTGAAGACGATACGGATCAATTTTGGTGAAAATCGGACAAACGGTCTAGGATGAGTTTGAAAAAGTAGATTTTTAACAAATAACAAGATGGAGCACAGATATGTTTGCAAAATATGGCAAAATTGGTATCTATCTTCTCGGCATGAGCCAATGAATGTATTATGACCAGTCTCATTACAATAGGCTAATTTAATCAAAAGTTATTAGCATTTTTGTACATTTTATTACAACTTTTGACCACAAGGTGGCACTGCCCCGAAACTTTTTGAATATCTTCGGGACATAGAGCGGAAGACACATACCGAGTTTTGTAATGATACACTAGTGCATTCTTAAATTATAGCATTAGCATTTTAAACCGTAATACTGCATTGAAGTCAATGGGAATTTCATGTTTTGTTTTATTATAGCGCCACCAAGAGGCACAATCCCACCAATTTTTTTATGTGTCCTCGTAGTGAGCCCATACATATGTGTGTCAAGTTTGGTGAAAATATTTCATTTTGTTTTGGAGTTATAGACATTTATATGAAAAAACACGTAAAAAATGACTGACACCTGACTTTGATTGGATTTTACTACCCCTTACTATCAATATTTTGAGATTTGGGCATTAGCGTATAGCTATCGACCTATGTTTCCGAACTTCTGAGGCTGGTTTCGTCTCGATCGGACTAGCGGTTTCGAAGATATCAGCAAATGTTTTTTAAGCACTAAATTACAACTCTGCGCAAACCATATGCCGAAACCTGGCAAGTCTGGTATCGTTGGAGTCGGCAAGGATTCAGGAGACCAAAAAACACACTCCCATCAAAATATGTCAACCACACCCAAAGTTATAAGCGTTTGAAAAAAAAAATTCTCCACTAGGTGGCGCTGTTTCGAAACTTCTCAGGCTACTTCAGGGCATCGTGGTGATGACCCATACCAAGTTTCATAACAATCTGTTCATGCGTTCATAAAATACAGCATTTTTGCACATAATTCAAAATGGCCGACATCCAAAATGGCCGACATGGTAAAATTGGATATCAGTCGACTCGGCATGACGCCCTGAATCTAATGAGACCAATTTTATGATTTTTGGATAAACGGTTCAGAAGTTATAAGCCAAAATAGGCATTTTTCGTATCTCCGGACAGGTAGGTGGCGCTGCGCCGAAACGCTGCATGTTGCTTCAAGTCATGCTTGTGATGACATGTACCAAGGTTGGTTTGAATACGATAAAGCGTTGCGGAGATATAGCCTTTAGTGTGTTTTTGCAACCTCCACGTAAAATTTGTTTGTGCGTTTATTGAAAACGATTGGACGAATCAACTTGAATTCCATAACTTTTTGTCAACATGCTCTGAAGATGATCTGTTTCAATTTTCGTGAAAATCGGAGCAACGGCCTAGGAGGAGTTCGAAAAAGTAGGTTTTTCAGAAAATTCAAAATGGCGGGAAAATTTGCATACCGGAAAATGACATCATAGGGTGAAATCGAATCGGCTTGAGCCAAGGAATCCGATGAAAAAAGAATTTTGTTTCTAGCCCTTAGGGGTCAAAAGTTATAAGCATAAATATGAGTGAAACTTTGGACAGGTGGTGGCGCTAGAGGGATTGAGTTAGAGGCACCAAATTTGCTATAGTGACAGCTCAGACTGGCCTCTATGAGTGTGCCAAATTTCACAACTTTTTACCATACGGTTCTATGGGCTGCCAGAGACTCCTATGGCGGAAGAAGAAGAAGAAGAAGAAGAAGAAGAAGAAGAAGAAGAAGCAGAATAATAATAATAGGAACACTAACGATTTCAATAGGTGCCTCCGCACCTTCGGTGCTTGGCCCCTAATAATAGGAACACTAACGATTTCAATAGGTGCCTCCGCACCTTCGGTGCTTGGCCCCTAATAATAGGAACACTAACGATTTCAATAGGTGCCTCCGCACCTTCGGTGCTTGGCCCCTAATAATAGGAACACTAACGATTTCAATAGGTGCCTCCGCACCTTCGGTGCTTGGCCCCTAACAAGCAGCCATTATCGGGGCCAAGCGCAAAGAAGAAGACAAGACATGCCAGCATGGCTGGAAGTCTCAAGCCAACTGCAACAATGAGCCATTAAGGACCTATTAAGTTGATTTTAGGCAAAATAGCAGTCAAATTTTAAATACAGTCAATAATAATGGTTTAATGGTTTATCACTTTCGACCAATAGGTGTCACTGTTACGAAACTGATGTGGTTTAGTCAGATTGAGATGACAATGACACATGCAAAGTTTGGTGTCAATATGTCAAAGCATTGCAGAGATACAGCCTCAAGAGTAATTTTTGCATCATGGCTCAACTCTGTTGCAGTGGTATATGAAAACTGTTTTGTCTATCAATCCGAAATCCATAAGTATTTGTCAGCATGGTCTGAAGACGATACGGATCAATTTTGGTGAAAATCGGACAAACGGTCTAGGATGAGTTTGAAAAAGTAGATTTTTAACAAATAACAAGATGGAGCACAGATATGTTTGCAAAATATGGCAAAATTGGTATCTATCTTCTCGGCATGAGCCAATGAATGTATTATGACCAGTCTCATTACAATAGGCTAATTTAATCAAAAGTTATTAGCATTTTTGTACATTTTATTACAACTTTTGACCACAAGGTGGCGCTGCCCCGAAACTTTTTGAATATCTTCGGGACATAGAGCGGAAGACACATACCGAGTTTTGTAACGATACACTAGTGCATTCTTAAATTATAGCATTAGCATTTTAAACCGTAATACTGCATTGAAGTCAATGGGAATTTCATGTTTTGTTTTATTATAGCGCCACCAAGAGGCACAATCCCACCAATTTTTTTATGTGTCCTCGTAGTGAGCCCATACATATGTGTGTCAAGTTTGGTGAAAATATTTCATTTTGTTTTGGAGTTATAGACATTTATATGAAAAAACACGTAAAAAAGGACTGACACCTGACTTTGATTGGATTTTACTACCCCTTACTATCAATATTTTGAGATTTGGGCATTAGCGTATAGCTATCGACCTATGTTTCCGAACTTCTGAGGCTGGTTTCGTCTCGATCGGACTAGCGGTTTCGAAGATATCAGCAAATGTTTTTTAAGCACTAAATTACAACTCTGCGCAAACCATATGCCGAAACCTGGCAAGTCTGGTATCGTTGGAGTCGGCAAGGATTCAGGAGACCAAAAAACACACTCCCATCAAAATATGTCAACCACACCCAAAGTTATAAGCGTTTGAAAAAAAAAATTCTCCACTAGGTGGCGCTGTTTCGAAACTTCTCAGGCTACTTCAGGGCATCGTGGTGATGACCCATACCAAGTTTCATAACAATCTGTTCATGCGTTCATAAAATACAGCATTTTTGCACATAATTCAAAATGGCCGACATCCAAAATGGCCGACATGGTAAAATTGGATATCAGTCGACTCGGCATGACGCCCTGAATCTAATGAGACCAATTTTATGATTTTTGGATAAACGGTTCAGAAGTTATAAGCCAAAATAGGCATTTTTCGTATCTCCGGACAGGTAGGTGGCGCTGCGCCGAAACGCTGCATGTTGCTTCAAGTCATGCTTGTGATGACATGTACCAAGGTTGGTTTGAATACGATAAAGCGTTGCGGAGATATAGCCTTTAGTGTGTTTTTGCAACCTCCACGTAAAATTTGTTTGTGCGTTTATTGAAAACGATTGGACGAATCAACTTGAATTCCATAACTTTTTGTCAACATGCTCTGAAGATGATCTGTTTCAATTTTAGTGAAAATCGGAGCAACGGCCTAGGAGGAGTTTGAAAAAGTAGGTTTTTCAGAAAATTCAAAATGGCGGGAAAATTTGCATACCGGAAAATGACATCATAGGGTGAAATCGAATCGGCTTGAGCCAAGGAATCCGATGAAAAAAGAATTTTGTTTCTAGCCCTTAGGGGTCAAAAGTTATAAGCATAAATATGAGTGAAACTTTGGACAGGTGGTGGCGCTAGAGGGATTGAGTTAGAGGCACCAAATTTGCTATAGTGACAGCTCAGACTGGCCTCTATGAGTGTGCCAAATTTCACAACTTTTTACCATACGGTTCTATGGGCTGCCAGAGACTCCTATGGCGGAAAAAGAAGAAGAAGAAGAAGAAGAAGCAGAACAAGCAGCCATTATCGGGGCCAAGCGCAAAGAAGAAGACAAGACATGCCAGCATGGCTGGAAGTCTCAAGCCAACTGCAACAATGAGCCATTAAGGACCTATTAAGTTGATTTTAGGCAAAATAGCAGTCAAATTTTAAATACAGTCAATAATAATGGTTTAATGGTTTATCACTTTCGACCAATAGGTGTCACTGTTACGAAACTGATGTGGTTTAGTCAGATTGAGATGACAATGACACATGCAAAGTTTGGTGTCAATATGTCAAAGCATTGCAGAGATACAGCCTCAAGAGTAATTTTTGCATCATGGCTCAACTCTGTTGCAGTGGTATATGAAAACTGTTTTGTCTATCAATCCGAAATCCATAACTATTTGTCAGCATGGTCTGAAGACGATACGGATCAATTTTGGTGAAAATCGGACAAACGGTCTAGGATGAGTTTGAAAAAGTAGATTTTTAACAAATAACAAGATGGAGCACAGATATGTTTGCAAAATATGGCAAAATTGGTATCTATCTTCTCGGCATGAGCCAATGAATGTATTATGACCAGTCTCATTACAATAGGCTAATTTAATCAAAAGTTATTAGCATTTTTGTACATTTTATTACAACTTTTGACCACAAGGTGGCGCTGCCCCGAAACTTTTTGAATATCTTCGGGACATAGAGCGGAAGACACATACCGAGTTTTGTAATGATACACTAGTGCATTCTTAAATTATAGCATTAGCATTTTAAACCGTAATACTGCATTGAAGTCAATGGGAATTTCATGTTTTGTTTTATTATAGCGCCACCAAGAGGCACAATCCCACCAATTTTTTTATGTGTCCTCGTAGTGAGCCCATACATATGTGTGTCAAGTTTGGTGAAAATATTTCATTTTGTTTTGGAGTTATAGACATTTATATGAAAAAACACGTAAAAAATGACTGACACCTGACTTTGATTGGATTTTACTACCCCTTACTATCAATATTTTGAGATTTGGGCATTAGCGTATAGCTATCGACCTATGTTTCCGAACTTCTGAGGCTGGTTTCGTCTCGATCGGACTAGCGGTTTCGAAGATATCAGCAAATGTTTTTTAAGCACTAAATTACAACTCTGCGCAAACCATATGCCGAAACCTGGCAAGTCTGGTATCGTTGGAGTCGGCAAGGATTCAGGAGACCAAAAAACACACTCCCATCAAAATATGTCAACCACACCCAAAGTTATAAGCGTTTGAAAAAAAAAATTCTCCACTAGGTGGCGCTGTTTCGAAACTTCTCAGGCTACTTCAGGGCATCGTGGTGATGAGCCATACCAAGTTTCATAACAATCTGTTCATGCGTTCATAAAATACAGCATTTTTGCACATAATTCAAAATGGCCGACATGGTAAAATTGGATATCAGTCGACTCGGCATGACGCCCTGAATCTAATGAGACCAATTTTATGATTTTTGGATAAACGGTTCAGAAGTTATAAGCCAAAATAGGCATTTTTCGTATCTCCGGACAGGTAGGTGGCGCTGCGCCGAAACGCTGCATGTTGCTTCAAGTCATGCTTGTGATGACATGTACCAAGGTTGGTTTGAATACGATAAAGCGTTGCGGAGATATAGCCTTTAGTGTGTTTTTGCAACCTCCACGTAAAATTTGTTTGTGCGTTTATTGAAAACGATTGGACGAATCAACTTGAATTCCATAACTTTTTGTCAACATGCTCTGAAGATGATCTGTTTCAATTTTCGTGAAAATCGGAGCAACGGCCTAGGAGGAGTTCGAAAAAGTAGGTTTTTCAGAAAATTCAAAATGGCGGGAAAATTTGCATACCGGAAAATGACATCATAGGGTGAAATCGAATCGGCTTGAGCCAAGGAATCCGATGAAAAAAGAATTTTGTTTCTAGCCCTTAGGGGTCAAAAGTTATAAGCATAAATATGAGTGAAACTTTGGACAGGTGGTGGCGCTAGAGGGATTGAGTTAGAGGCACCAAATTTGCTATAGTGACAGCTCAGACTGGCCTCTATGAGTGTGCCAAATTTCACAACTTTTTACCATACGGTTCTATGGGCTGCCAGAGACTCCTATGGCGGAAGAAAAAGAAGAAGAAGAAGAAGAAGAAGCAGAAATATAGCTGCAAGCAGCCATTATCGGGGCCAAGCGCAAAGAAGAAGACAAGACATGCCAGCATGGCTGGAAGTCTCAAGCCAACTGCAACAATGAGCCATTAAGGACCTATTAAGTTGATTTTAGGCAAAATAGCAGTCAAATTTTAAATACAGTCAATAATAATGGTTTAATGGTTTATCACTTTCGACCAATAGGTGTCACTGTTACGAAACTGATGTGGTTTAGTCAGATTGAGATGACAATGACACATGCAAAGTTTGGTGTCAATATGTCAAAGCATTGCAGAGATACAGCCTCAAGAGTAATTTTTGCATCATGGCTCAACTCTGTTGCAGTGGTATATGAAAACTGTTTTGTCTATCAATCCGAAATCCATAAGTATTTGTCAGCATGGTCTGAAGACGATACGGATCAATTTTGGTGAAAATCGGACAAACGGTCTAGGATGAGTTTGAAAAAGTAGATTTTTAACAAATAACAAGATGGAGCACAGATATGTTTGCAAAATATGGCAAAATTGGTATCTATCTTCTCGGCATGAGCCAATGAATGTATTATGACCAGTCTCATTACAATAGGCTAATTTAATCAAAAGTTATTAGCATTTTTGTACATTTTATTACAACTTTTGACCACAAGGTGGCGCTACCCCGAAACTTTTTGAGTATCTTCAGGACATGGAGCGGAAGACACATACCGAGTTTTGTAACGATACGCTAATGCATTCGTAAATTATAGCATTAGCATTTTAAACCATAATACTGCATTGAAGTCAATGGGAATTTCATGTTTTGTTTTATTATAGCGCCACCAAGAGGCACAATCCCACCAATTTTTTTATGTGTCCTCATAGTGAGCCCATACATATGTGTGTCAAGTTTGGTGAAAATATCTCATTTTGTTTTGGAGTTATAGACATTTATATGAAAAAACACGTAAAAAAGGACTGACACCTGACTTTGATTGGATTTTACTACCCCTTACTATCAATATTTTGAGATTTGGGCATTAGCGTATAGCTATCGACCTATGTTTCCGAACTTCTGAGGCTGGTTTCGTCTCGATCGGACTAGCGGTTTCGAAGATATCAGCAAATGTTTTTTAAGCACTAAATTACAACTCTGCGCAAACCATATGCCGAAACCTGGCAAGTCTGGTATCGTTGGAGTCGGCAAGGATTCAGGAGACCAAAAAACACACTCCCATCAAAATATGTCAACCACACCCAAAGTTATAAGCGTTTGAAAAAAAAAATTCTCCACTAGGTGGCGCTGTTTCGAAACTTCTCAGGCTACTTCAGGGCATCGTGGTGATGACCCATACCAAGTTTCATAACAATCTGTTCATGCGTTCATAAAATACAGCATTTTTGCACATAATTCAAAATGGCCGACATCCAAAATGGCCGACATGGTAAAATTGGATATCAGTCGACTCGGCATGACGCCCTGAATCTAATGAGACCAATTTTATGATTTTTGGATAAACGGTTCAGAAGTTATAAGCCAAAATAGGCATTTTTCGTATCTCCGGACAGGTAGGTGGCGCTGCGCCGAAACGCTGCATGTTGCTTCAAGTCATGCTTGTGATGACATGTACCAAGGTTGGTTTGAATACGATAAAGCGTTGCGGAGATATAGCCTTTAGTGTGTTTTTGCAACCTCCACGTAAAATTTGCTTGTGCGTTTATTGAAAACGATTGGACGAATCAACTTGAATTCCATAACTTTTTGTCAACATGCTCTGAAGATGATCTGTTTCAATTTTCGTGAAAATCGGAGCAACGGCCTAGGAGGAGTTCGAAAAAGTAGGTTTTTCAGAAAATTCAAAATGGCGGGAAAATTTGCATACCGGAAAATGACATCATAGGGTGAAATCGAATCGGCTTGAGCCAAGGAATCCGATGAAAAAAGAATTTTGTTTCTAGCCCTTAGGGGTCAAAAGTTATAAGCATAAATATGAGTGAAACTTTGGACAGGTGGTGGCGCTAGAGGGATTGAGTTAGAGGCACCAAATTTGCTATAGTGACAGCTCAGACTGGCCTCTATGAGTGTGCCAAATTTCACAACTTTTTACCATACGGTTCTATGGGCTGCCAGAGACTCCTATGGCGGAAGAAGAAGAAGAAGAAGAAGAAGAAGAAGAAGAAGAAGCAGAATAATAATAATAGGAACACTAACGATTTCAATAGGTGCCTCCGCACCTTCGGTGCTTGGCCCCTAATTATCGGGGCCAAGCGCAAAGAAGAAGACAAGACATGCCAGCATGGCTGGAAGTCTCAAGCCAACTGCAACAATGAGCCATTAAGGACCTATTAAGTTGATTTTAGGCAAAATAGCAGTCAAATTTTAAATACAGTCAATAATAATGGTTTAATGGTTTATCACTTTCGACCAATAGGTGTCACTGTTACGAAACTGATGTGGTTTAGTCAGATTGAGATGACAATGACACATGCAAAGTTTGGTGTCAATATGTCAAAGCATTGCAGAGATACAGCCTCAAGAGTAATTTTTGCATCATGGCTCAACTCTGTTGCAGTGGTATATGAAAACTGTTTTGTCTATCAATCCGAAATCCATAACTATTTGTCAGCATGGTCTGAAGACGATACGGATCAATTTTGGTGAAAATCGGACAAACGGTCTAGGATGAGTTTGAAAAAGTAGGTTTTTAACAAATAACAAGACGGAGGACAGATAGGTTTGCAAAATATGGCACAATTGGTATCCATGTTCTCGGCATGAGCCATTGACTGTATTATGACCAGTTTCATTACAATGGGTTAATTTAATCAAAAGTTATTAGCATTTCTGTACATTTTATTACAACTTTTGACCACAAGGTGGCGCTACCCCGAAACTTTTTGAGTATCTTCAGGACATGGAGCGGAAGACACATACCGAGTTTTGTAACGATACGCTAATGCATTCTTAAATTATAGCATTAGCATTTTAAACCATAATACTGCATTGAAGTCAATGGGAATTTCATGTTTTGTTTTATTATAGCGCCACCAAGAGGCACAATCCCACCAATTTTTTTATGTGTCCTCATAGTGAGCCCATACATATGTGTGTCAAGTTTGGTGAAAATATCTCATTTTGTTTTGGAGTTATAGACATTTATATGAAAAAACACGTAAAAAAGGACTGACACCTGACTTTGATTGGATTTTACTACCCCTTACTATCAATATTTTGAGATTTGGGCATTAGCGTATAGCTATCGACCTATGTTTCCGAACTTCTGAGGCTGGTTTCGTCTCGATCGGACTAGCGGTTTCGAAGATATCAGCAAATGTTTTTTAAGCACTAAATTACAACTCTGCGCAAACCATATGCCGAAACCTGGCAAGTCTGGTATCGTTGGAGTCGGCAAGGATTCAGGAGACCAAAAAACACACTCCCATCAAAATATGTCAACCACACCCAAAGTTATAAGCGTTTGAAAAAAAAAATTCTCCACTAGGTGGCGCTGTTTCGAAACTTCTCAGGCTACTTCAGGGCATCGTGGTGATGACCCATACCAAGTTTCATAACAATCTGTTCATGCGTTCATAAAATACAGCATTTTTGCACATAATTCAAAATGGCCGACATCCAAAATGGCCGACATGGTAAAATTGGATATCAGTCGACTCGGCATGACGCCCTGAATCTAATGAGACCAATTTTATGATTTTTGGATAAACGGTTCAGAAGTTATAAGCCAAAATAGGCATTTTTCGTATCTCCGGACAGGTAGGTGGCGCTGCGTCGAAACGCTGCATGTTGCTTCAAGTCATGCTTGTGATGACATGTACCAAGGTTGGTTTGAATACGATAAAGCGTTGCGGAGATATAGCCTTTAGTGTGTTTTTGCAACCTCCACGTAAAATTTGTTTGTGCGTTTATTGAAAACGATTGGACGAATCAACTTGAATTCCATAACTTTTTGTCAACATGCTCTGAAGATGATCTGTTTCAATTTTCGTGAAAATCGGAGCAACGGCCTAGGAGGAGTTCGAAAAAGTAGGTTTTTCAGAAAATTCAAAATGGCGGGAAAATTTGCATACCGGAAAATGACATCATAGGGTGAAATCGAATCGGCTTGAGCCAAGGAATCCGATGAAAAAAGAATTTTGTTTCTAGCCCTTAGGGGTCAAAAGTTATAAGCATAAATATGAGTGAAACTTTGGACAGGTGGTGGCGCTAGAGGGATTGAGTTAGAGGCACCAAATTTGCTATAGTGACAGCTCAGACTGGCCTCTATGAGTGTGCCAAATTTCACAACTTTTTACCATACGGTTCTATGGGCTGCCAGAGACTCCTATGGCGGAAGAAGCAGAATAATAATAATAGGAACACTAACGATTTCAATAGGTGCCTCCGCACCTTCGGTGCTTGGCCCCTAAATATAGCTGCAAGCAGCCATTATCGGGGCCAAGCGCAAAGAAGAAGACAAGACATGCCAGCATGGCTGGAAGTCTCAAGCCAACTGCAACAATGAGCCATTAAGGACCTATTAAGTTGATTTTAGGCAAAATAGCAGTCAAATTTTAAATACAGTCAATAATAATGGTTTAATGGTTTATCACTTTCGACCAATGGGTGTCACTGTTACGAAACTGATGTGGTTTAGTCAGATTGAGATGACAATGACACATGCAAAGTTTGGTGTCAATATGTCAAAGCATTGCAGAGATACAGCCTCAAGAGTAATTTTTGCATCATGGCTCAACTCTGTTGCAGTGGTATATGAAAACTGTTTTGTCTATCAATCCGAAATCCATAAGTATTTGTCAGCATGGTCTGAAGACGATACGGATCAATTTTGGTGAAAATCGGACAAACGGTCTAGGATGAGTTTGAAAAAGTAGATTTTTAACAAATAACAAGATGGAGCACAGATATGTTTGCAAAATATGGCAAAATTGGTATCTATCTTCTCGGCATGAGCCAATGAATGTATTATGACCAGTCTCATTACAATAGGCTAATTTAATCAAAAGTTATTAGCATTTTTGTACATTTTATTACAACTTTTGACCACAAGGTGGCGCTGCCCCGAAACTTTTTGAATATCTTCGGGACATAGAGCGGAAGACACATACCGAGTTTTGTAATGATACACTAGTGCATTCTTAAATTATAGCATTAGCATTTTAAACCGTAATACTGCATTGAAGTCAATGGGAATTTCATGTTTTGTTTTATTATAGCGCCACCAAGAGGCACAATCCCACCAATTTTTTTATGTGTCCTCGTAGTGAGCCCATACATATGTGTGTCAAGTTTGGTGAAAATATTTCATTTTGTTTTGGAGTTATAGACATTTATATGAAAAAACACGTAAAAAATGACTGACACCTGACTTTGATTGGATTTTACTACCCCTTACTATCAATATTTTGACATTTGGGCATTAGCGTATAGCTATCGACCTATGTTTCCGAACTTCTGAGGCTGGTTTCGTCTCGATCGGACTAGCGGTTTCGAAGATATCAGCAAATGTTTTTTAAGCACTAAATTACAACTCTGCGCAAACCATATGCCGAAACCTGGCAAGTCTGGTATCGTTGGAGTCGGCAAGGATTCAGGAGACCAAAAAACACACTCCCATCAAAATATGTCAACCACACCCAAAGTTATAAGCGTTTGAAAAAAAAAATTCTCCACTAGGTGGCGCTGTTTCGAAACTTCTCAGGCTACTTCAGGGCATCGTGGTGATGACCCATACCAAGTTTCATAACAATCTGTTCATGCGTTCATAAAATACAGCATTTTTGCACATAATTCAAAATGGCCGACATCCAAAATGGCCGACATGGTAAAATTGGATATCAGTCGACTCGGCATGACGCCCTGAATCTAATGAGACCAATTTTATGATTTTTGGATAAACGGTTCAGAAGTTATAAGCCAAAATAGGCATTTTTCGTATCTCCGGACAGGTAGGTGGCGCTGCGCCGAAACGCTGCATGTTGCTTCAAGTCATGCTTGTGATGACATGTACCAAGGTTGGTTTGAATACGATAAAGCGTTGCGGAGATATAGCCTTTAGTGTGTTTTTGCAACCTCCACGTAAAATTTGTTTGTGCGTTTATTGAAAACGATTGGACGAATCAACTTGAATTCCATAACTTTTTGTCAACATGCTCTGAAGATGATCTGTTTCAATTTTCGTGAAAATCGGAGCAACGGCCTAGGAGGAGTTCGAAAAAGTAGGTTTTTCAGAAAATTCAAAATGGCGGGAAAATTTGCATACCGGAAAATGACATCATAGGGTGAAATCGAATCGGCTTGAGCCAAGGAATCCGATGAAAAAAGAATTTTGTTTCTAGCCCTTAGGGGTCAAAAGTTATAAGCATAAATATGAGTGAAACTTTGGACAGGTGGTGGCGCTAGAGGGATTGAGTTAGAGGCACCAAATTTGCTATAGTGACAGCTCAGACTGGCCTCTATGAGTGTGCCAAATTTCACAACTTTTTACCATACGGTTCTATGGGCTGCCAGAGACTCCTATGGCGGAAGAAGAAGAAGAAGAAGAAGAAGCAGAATAATAAATATAGCTGCAAGCAGCCATTATCGGGGCCAAGCGCAAAGAAGAAGACAAGACATGCCAGCATGGCTGGAAGTCTCAAGCCAACTGCAACAATGAGCCATTAAGGACCTATTAAGTTGATTTTAGGCAAAATAGCAGTCAAATTTTAAATACAGTCAATAATAATGGTTTAATGGTTTATCACTTTCGACCAATAGGTGTCACTGTTACGAAACTGATGTGGTTTAGTCAGATTGAGATGACAATGACACATGCAAAGTTTGGTGTCAATATGTCAAAGCATTGCAGAGATACAGCCTCAAGAGTAATTTTTGCATCATGGCTCAACTCTGTTGCAGTGGTATATGAAAACTGTTTTGTCTATCAATCCGAAATCCATAAGTATTTGTCAGCATGGTCTGAAGACGATACGGATCAATTTTGGTGAAAATCGGACAAACGGTCTAGGATGAGTTTGAAAAAGTAGATTTTTAACAAATAACAAGATGGAGCACAGATATGTTTGCAAAATATGGCAAAATTGGTATCTATCTTCTCGGCATGAGCCAATAAATGTATTATGACCAGTCTCATTACAATAGGCTAATTTAATCAAAAGTTATTAGCATTTTTGTACATTTTATTACAACTTTTGACCACAAGGTGGCGCTGCCCCGAAACTTTTTGAATATCTTCGGGACATAGAGCGGAAGACACATACCGAGTTTTGTAACGATACACTAGTGCATTCTTAAATTATAGCATTAGCATTTTAAACCGTAATACTGCATTGAAGTCAATGGGAATTTCATGTTTTGTTTTATTATAGCGCCACCAAGAGGCACAATCCCACCAATTTTTTTATGTGTCCTCGTAGTGAGCCCATACATATGTGTGTCAAGTTTGGTGAAAATATTTCATTTTGTTTTGGAGTTATAGACATTTATATGAAAAAACACGTAAAAAATGACTGACACCTGACTTTGATTGGATTTTACTACCCCTTACTATCAATATTTTGAGATTTGGGCATTAGCGTATAGCTATCGACCTATGTTTCCGAACTTCTGAGGCTGGTTTCGTCTCGATCGGACTAGCGGTTTCGAAGATATCAGCAAATGTTTTTTAAGCACTAAATTACAACTCTGCGCAAACCATATGCCGAAACCTGGCAAGTCTGGTATCGTTGGAGTCGGCAAGGATTCAGGAGACCAAAAAACACACTCCCATCAAAATATGTCAACCACACCCAAAGTTATAAGCGTTTGAAAAAAAAAATTCTCCACTAGGTGGCGCTGTTTCGAAACTTCTCAGGCTACTTCAGGGCATCGTGGTGATGACCCATACCAAGTTTCATAACAATCTGTTCATGCGTTCATAAAATACAGCATTTTTGCACATAATTCAAAATGGCCGACATCCAAAATGGCCGACATGGTAAAATTGGATATCAGTCGACTCGGCATGACGCCCTGAATCTAATGAGACCAATTTTATGATTTTTGGATAAACGGTTCAGAAGTTATAAGCCAAAATAGGCATTTTTCGTATCTCCGGACAGGTAGGTGGCGCTGCGCCGAAACGCTGCATGTTGCTTCAAGTCATGCTTGTGATGACATGTACCAAAGTTGGTTTGAATACGATAAAGCGTTGCGGAGATATAGCCTTTAGTGTGTTTTTGCAACCTCCACGTAAAATTTGTTTGTGCGTTTATTGAAAACGATTGGACGAATCAACTTGAATTCCATAACTTTTTGTCAACATGCTCTGAAGATGATCTGTTTCAATTTTCGTGAAAATCGGAGCAACGGCCTAGGAGGAGTTCGAAAAAGTAGGTTTTTCAGAAAATTCAAAATGGCGGGAAAATTTGCATACCGGAAAATGACATCATAGGGTGAAATCGAATCGGCTTGAGCCAAGGAATCCGATGAAAAAAGAATTTTGTTTCTAGCCCTTAGGGGTCAAAAGTTATAAGCATAAATATGAGTGAAACTTTGGACAGGTGGTGGCGCTAGAGGGATTGAGTTAGAGGCACCAAATTTGCTATAGTGACAGCTCAGACTGGCCTCTATGAGTGTGCCAAATTTCACAACTTTTTACCATACGGTTCTATGGGCTGCCAGAGACTCCTATGGCGGAAGAAGAAGAAGAAGAAGAAGCAGAATAATAACAAGCAGCCATTATCGGGGCCAAGCGCAAAGAAGAAGACAAGACATGCCAGCATGGCTGGAAGTCTCAAGCCAACTGCAACAATGAGCCATTAAGGACCTATTAAGTTGATTTTAGGCAAAATAGCAGTCAAATTTTAAATACAGTCAATAATAATGGTTTAATGGTTTATCACTTTCGACCAATAGGTGTCACTGTTACGAAACTGATGTGGTTTAGTCAGATTGAGATGACAATGACACATGCAAAGTTTGGTGTCAATATGTCAAAGCATTGCAGAGATACAGCCTCAAGAGTAATTTTTGCATCATGGCTCAACTCTGTTGCAGTGGTATATGAAAACTGTTTTGTCTATCAATCCGAAATCCATAAGTATTTGTCAGCATGGTCTGAAGACGATACGGATCAATTTTGGTGAAAATCGGACAAACGGTCTAGGATGAGTTTGAAAAAGTAGATTTTTAACAAATAACAAGATGGAGCACAGATATGTTTGCAAAATATGGCAAAATTGGTATCTATCTTCTCGGCATGAGCCAATGAATGTATTATGACCAGTCTCATTACAATAGGCTAATTTAATCAAAAGTTATTAGCATTTTTGTACATTTTATTACAACTTTTGACCACAAGGTGGCGCTGCCCCGAAACTTTTTGAATATCTTCGGGACATAGAGCGGAAGACACATACCGAGTTTTGTAATGATACACTAGTGCATTCTTAAATTATAGCATTAGCATTTTAAACCGTAATACTGCATTGAAGTCAATGGGAATTTCATGTTTTGTTTTATTATAGCGCCACCAAGAGGCACAATCCCACCAATTTTTTTATGTGTCCTCGTAGTGAGCCCATACATATGTGTGTCAAGTTTGGTGAAAATATTTCATTTTGTTTTGGAGTTATAGACATTTATATGAAAAAACACGTAAAAAAGGACTGACACCTGACTTTGATTGGATTTTACTACCCCTTACTATCAATATTTTGAGATTTGGGCATTAGCGTATAGCTATCGACCTATGTTTCCGAACTTCTGAGGCTGGTTTCGTCTCGATCGGACTAGCGGTTTCGAAGATATCAGCAAATGTTTTTTAAGCACTAAATTACAACTCTGCGCAAACCATATGCCGAAACCTGGCAAGTCTGGTATCGTTGGAGTCGGCAAGGATTCAGGAGACCAAAAAACACACTCCCATCAAAATATGTCAACCACACCCAAAGTTATAAGCGTTTGAAAAAAAAAATTCTCCACTAGGTGGCGCTGTTTCGAAACTTCTCAGGCTACTTCAGGGCATCGTGGTGATGACCCATACCAAGTTTCATAACAATCTGTTCATGCGTTCATAAAATACAGCATTTTTGCACATAATTCAAAATGGCCGACATCCAAAATGGCCGACATGGTAAAATTGGATATCAGTCGACTCGGCATGACGCCCTGAATCTAATGAGACCAATTTTATGATTTTTGGATAAACGGTTCAGAAGTTATAAGCCAAAATAGGCATTTTTCGTATCTCCGGACAGGTAGGTGGCGCTGCGCCGAAACGCTGCATGTTGCTTCAAGTCATGCTTGTGATGACATGTACCAAGGTTGGTTTGAATACGATAAAGCGTTGCGGAGATATAGCCTTTAGTGTGTTTTTGCAACCTCCACGTAAAATTTGTTTGTGCGTTTATTGAAAACGATTGGACGAATCAACTTGAATTCCATAACTTTTTGTCAACATGCTCTGAAGATGATCTGTTTCAATTTTCGTGAAAATCGGAGCAACGGCCTAGGAGGAGTTCGAAAAAGTAGGTTTTTCAGAAAATTCAAAATGGCGGGAAAATTTGCATACCGGAAAATGACATCATAGGGTGAAATCGAATCGGCTTGAGCCAAGGAATCCGATGAAAAAAGAATTTTGTTTCTAGCCCTTAGGGGTCAAAAGTTATAAGCATAAATATGAGTGAAACTTTGGACAGGTGGTGGCGCTAGAGGGATTGAGTTAGAGGCACCAAATTTGCTATAGTGACAGCTCAGACTGGCCTCTATGAGTGTGCCAAATTTCACAACTTTTTACCATACGGTTCTATGGGCTGCCAGAGACTCCTATGGCGGAAGAAGAAGAAGAAGCAGAATAATAATAGGAACACTAACGATTTCAATAGGTGCCTCCGCACCTTCGGTGCTTGGCCCCTAATAATAGGAACACTAACGATTTCAATAGGTGCCTCCGCACCTTCGGTGCTTGGCCCCTAACAAGCAGCCATTATCGGGGCCAAGCGCAAAGAAGAAGACAAGACATGCCAGCATGGCTGGAAGTCTCAAGCCAACTGCAACAATGAGCCATTAAGGACCTATTAAGTTGATTTTAGGCAAAATAGCAGTCAAATTTTAAATACAGTCAATAATAATGGTTTAATGGTTTATCACTTTCGACCAATAGGTGTCACTGTTACGAAACTGACGTGGTTTAGTCAGATTGAGATGACAATGACACATGCAAAGTTTGGTGTCAATATGTCAAAGCATTGCAGAGATACAGCCTCAAGAGTAATTTTTGCATCATGGCTCAACTCTGTTGCAGTGGTATATGAAAACTGTTTTGTCTATCAATCCGAAATCCATAAGTATTTGTCAGCATGGTCTGAAGACGATACGGATCAATTTTTGGTGAAAATCGGACAAACGGTCTAGGATGAGTTTGAAAAAGTAGATTTTTAACAAATAACAAGATGGAGCACAGATATGTTTGCAAAATATGGCAAAATTGGTATCTATCTTCTCGGCATGAGCCAATGAATGTATTATGACCAGTCTCATTACAATAGGCTAATTTAATCAAAAGTTATTAGCATTTTTGTACATTTTATTACAACTTTTGAGCACAAGGTGGCGCTGCCCCGAAACTTTTTGAATATCTTCGGGACATAGAGCGGAAGACACATACCGAGTTTTGTAACGATACACTAGTGCATTCTTAAATTATAGCATTAGCATTTTAAACCGTAATACTGCATTGAAGTCAATGGGAATTTCATGTTTTGTTTTATTATAGCGCCACCAAGAGGCACAATCCCACCAATTTTTTTATGTGTCCTCGTAGTGAGCCCATACATATGTGTGTCAAGTTTGGTGAAAATATTTCATTTTGTTTTGGAGTTATAGACATTTATATGAAAAAACACGTAAAAAATGACTGACACCTGACTTTGATTGGATTTTACTACCCCTTACTATCAATATTTTGAGATTTGGGCATTAGCGTATAGCTATCGACCTATGTTTCCGAACTTCTGAGGCTGGTTTCGTCTCGATCGGACTAGCGGTTTCGAAGATATCAGCAAATGTTTTTTAAGCACTAAATTACAACTCTGCGCAAACCATATGCCGAAACCTGGCAAGTCTGGTATCGTTGGAGTCGGCAAGGATTCAGGAGACCAAAAAACACACTCCCATCAAAATATGTCAACCACACCCAAAGTTATAAGCGTTTGAAAAAAAAAATTCTCCACTAGGTGGCGCTGTTTCGAAACTTCTCAGGCTACTTCAGGGCATCGTGGTGATGACCCATACCAAGTTTCATAACAATCCGTTCATGCGTTCATAAAATACAGCATTTTTGCACATAATTCAAAATGGCCGACATCCAAAATGGCCGACATGGTAAAATTGGATATCAGTCGACTCGGCATGACGCCCTGAATCTAATGAGACCAATTTTATGATTTTTGGATAAACGGTTCAGAAGTTATAAGCCAAAATAGGCATTTTTCGTATCTCCGGACAGGTAGGTGGCGCTGCGCCGAAACGCTGCATGTTGCTTCAAGTCATGCTTGTGATGACATGTACCAAGGTTGGTTTGAATACGATAAAGCGTTGCGGAGATATAGCCTTTAGTGTGTTTTTGCAACCTCCACGTAAAATTTGTTTGTGCGTTTATTGAAAACGATTGGACGAATCAACTTGAATTCCATAACTTTTTGTCAACATGCTCTGAAGATGATCTGTTTCAATTTTCGTGAAAATCGGAGCAACGGCCTAGGAGGAGTTCGAAAAAGTAGGTTTTTCAGAAAATTCAAAATGGCGGGAAAATTTGCATACCGGAAAATGACATCATAGGGTGAAATCGAATCGGCTTGAGCCAAGGAATCCGATGAAAAAAGAATTTTGTTTCTAGCCCTTAGGGGTCAAAAGTTATAAGCATAAATATGAGTGAAACTTTGGACAGGTGGTGGCGCTAGAGGGATTGAGTTAGAGGCACCAAATTTGCTATAGTGACAGCTCAGACTGGCCTCTATGAGTGTGCCAAATTTCACAACTTTTTACCATACGGTTCTATGGGCTGCCAGAGACTCCTATGGCGGAAGAAAAAGAAAAAGAAGAAGAAGAAGAAGAAGAAGCAGAAATATAGCTGCAAGCAGCCATTATCGGGGCCAAGCGCAAAGAAGAAGACAAGACATGCCAGCATGGCTGGAAGTCTCAAGCCAACTGCAACAATGAGCCATTAAGGACCTATTAAGTTGATTTTAGGCAAAATAGCAGTCAAATTTTAAATACAGTCAATAATAATGGTTTAATGGTTTATCACTTTCGACCAATAGGTGTCACTGTTACGAAACTGATGTGGTTTAGTCAGATTGAGATGACAATGACACATGCAAAGTTTGGTGTCAATATGTCAAAGCATTGCAGAGATACAGCCTCAAGAGTAATTTTTGCATCATGGCTCAACTCTGTTGCAGTGGTATATGAAAACTGTTTTGTCTATCAATCCGAAATCCATAAGTATTTGTCAGCATGGTCTGAAGACGATACGGATCAATTTTGGTGAAAATCGGACAAACGGTCTAGGATGAGTTTGAAAAAGTAGGTTTTTAACAAATAACAAGACGGAGGACAGATAGGTTTGCAAAATATGGCACAATTGGTATCCATGTTCTCGGCATGAGCCATTGACTGTATTATGACCAGTTTCATTACAATGGGTTAATTTAATCAAAAGTTATTCGCATTTCTGTACATTTTATTACAACTTTTGACCACAAGGTGGCGCTACCCCGAAACT
Source organism: Pseudorasbora parva (assembly GCF_024679245.1). NCBI lineage: Eukaryota > Metazoa > Chordata > Actinopteri > Cypriniformes > Gobionidae > Pseudorasbora > Pseudorasbora parva. The sequence goes on along the minus strand of NC_090196.1, from coordinate 35,812,812 downwards.
TTTTGAGTATCTTCAGGACATGGAGCGGAAGACACATACCGAGTTTTGTAACGATACGCTAATGCATTCTTAAATTATAGCATTAGCATTTTAAACCATAATACTGCATTGAAGTCAATGGGAATTTCATGTTTTGTTTTATTATAGCGCCACCAAGAGGCACAATCCCACCAATTTTTTTATGTGTCCTCATAGTGAGCCCATACATATGTGTCTCAAGTTTGGTGAAAATATCTCATTTTGTTTTGGAGTTATAGACATTTATATGAAAAAACACGTAAAAAAGGACTGACACCTGACTTTGATTGGATTTTACTACCCCTTACTATCAATATTTTGAGATTTGGGCATTAGCGTATAGCTATCGACCTATGTTTTCGAACTTCTGAGGCTGGTTTCGTCTCGATCGGACTAGCGGTTTCGAAGATATCAGCAAATGTTTTTTAAGCACTAAATTACAACTCTGCGCAAACCATATGCCGAAACCTGGCAAGTCTGGTATCGTTGGAGTCGGCAAGGATTCAGGAGACCAAAAAACACACTCCCATCAAAATATGTCAACCACACCCAAAGTTATAAGCGTTTGAAAAAAAAAATTCTCCACTAGGTGGCGCTGTTTCGAAACTTGTCAGGCTACTTCAGGGCATCGTGGTGATGACCCATACCAAGTTTCATAACAATCCGTTCATGCGTTCATAAAATACAGCATTTTTGCACATAATTCAAAATGGCCGACATCCAAAATGGCCGACATGGTAAAATTGGATATCAGTCGACTCGGCATGACGCCCTGAATCTAATGAGACCAATTTTATGATTTTTGGATAAACGGTTCAGAAGTTATAAGCCAAAATAGGCATTTTTCGTATCTCCGGACAGGTAGGTGGCGCTGCGCCGAAACGCTGCATGTTGCTTCAAGTCATGCTTGTGATGACATGTACCAAGGTTGGTTTGAATACGATAAAGCGTTGCGGAGATATAGCCTTTAGTGTGTTTTTGCAACCTCCACGTAAAATTTGTTTGTGCGTTTATTGAAAACGATTGGACGAATCAACTTGAATTCCATAACTTTTTGTCAACATGCTCTGAAGATGATCTGTTTCAATTTTCGTGAAAATCGGAGCAACGGCCTAGGAGGAGTTCGAAAAAGTAGGTTTTTCAGAAAATTCAAAATGGCGGGAAAATTTGCATACCGGAAAATGACATCATAGGGTGAAATCGAATCGGCTTGAGCCAAGGAATCCGATGAAAAAAGAATTTTGTTTCTAGCCCTTAGGGGTCAAAAGTTATAAGCATAAATATGAGTGAAACTTTGGACAGGTGGTGGCGCTAGAGGGATTGAGTTAGAGGCACCAAATTTGCTATAGTGACAGCTCAGACTGGCCTCTATGAGTGTGCCAAATTTCACAACTTTTTACCATACGGTTCTATGGGCTGCCAGAGACTCCTATGGCGGAAGAAGAAGAAGAAGAAGAAGCAGAATAATAATAGGAACACTAACGATTTCAATAGGTGCCTCCGCACCTTCGGTGCTTGGCCCCTAATAATAATAATAGGAACACTAACAATTTCAATAGGTGCCTCCGCACCTTCGGTGCTTGGCCCCTAATAATAGGAACACTAACGATTTCAATAGGTGCCTCCGCACCTTCGGTGCTTGGCCCCTAATAATAATAGGAACACTAACGATTTCAATAGGTGCCTCCGCACCTTCGGTGCTTGGCCCCTAATAATAGGAACACTAACGATTTCAATAGGTGCCTCCGCACCTTCGGTGCTTGGCCCCTAACAAGCAGCCATTATCGGGGCCAAGCGCAAAGAAGAAGACAAGACATGCCAGCATGGCTGGAAGTCTCAAGCCAACTGCAACAATGAGCCATTAAGGACCTATTAAGTTGATTTTAGGCAAAATAGCAGTCAAATTTTAAATACAGTCAATAATAATGGTTTAATGGTTTATCACTTTCGACCAATAGGTGTCACTGTTACGAAACTGATGTGGTTTAGTCAGATTGAGATGACAATGACACATGCAAAGTTTGGTGTCAATATGTCAAAGCATTGCAGAGATACAGCCTCAAGAGTCATTTTTGCATCATGGCTCAACTCTGTTGCAGTGGTATATGAAAACTGTTTTGTCTATCAATCCGAAATCCATAAGTATTTGTCAGCATGGTCTGAAGACGATACGGATCCATTTTGGTGAAAATCGGACAAACGGTCTAGGATGAGTTTGAAAAAGTAGATTTTTAACAAATAACAAGATGGAGCACAGATATGTTTGCAAAATATGGCAAAATTGGTATCTATCTTCTCGGCATGAGCCAATGAATGTATTATGACCAGTCTCATTACAATAGGCTAATTTAATCAAAAGTTATTAGCATTTTTGTACATTTTATTACAACTTTTGACCACAAGGTGGCGCTGCCCCGAAACTTTTTGAATATCTTCGGGACATAGAGCGGAAGACACATACCGAGTTTTGTAACGATACACTAGTGCATTCTTAAATTATAGCATTAGCATTTTAAACCGTAATACTGCATTGAAGTCAATGGGAATTTCATGTTTTGTTTTATTATAGCGCCACCAAGAGGCACAATCCCACCAATTTTTTTATGTGTCCTCGTAGTGAGCCCATACATATGTGTGTCAAGTTTGGTGAAAATATTTCATTTTGTTTTGGAGTTATAGACATTTATATGAAAAAACACGTAAAAAATGACTGACACCTGACTTTGATTGGATTTTACTACCCCTTACTATCAATATTTTGAGATTTGGGCATTAGCGTATAGCTATCGACCTATGTTTCCGAACTTCTGAGGCTGGTTTCGTCTCGATCGGACTAGCGGTTTCGAAGATATCAGCAAATGTTTTTTAAGCACTAAATTACAACTCTGCGCAAACCATATGCCGAAACCTGGCAAGTCTGGTATCGTTGGAGTCGGCAAGGATTCAGGAGACCAAAAAACACACTCCCATCAAAATATGTCAACCACACCCAAAGTTATAAGCGTTTGAAAAAAAAAATTCTCCACTAGGTGGCGCTGTTTCGAAACTTCTCAGGCTACTTCAGGGCATCGTGGTGATGACCCATACCAAGTTTCATAACAATCTGTTCATGCGTTCATAAAATACAGCATTTTTGCACATAATTCAAAATGGCCGACATCCAAAATGGCCGACATGGTAAAATTGGATATCAGTCGACTCGGCATGACGCCCTGAATCTAATGAGACCAATTTTATGATTTTTGGATAAACGGTTCAGAAGTTATAAGCCAAAATAGGCATTTTTCGTATCTCCGGACAGGTAGGTGGCGCTGCGCCGAAACGCTGCATGTTGCTTCAAGTCATGCTTGTGATGACATGTACCAAGGTTGGTTTGAATACGATAAAGCGTTGCGGAGATATAGCCTTTAGTGTGTTTTTGCAACCTCCACGTAAAATTTGTTTGTGCGTTTATTGAAAACGATTGGACGAATCAACTTGAATTCCATAACTTTTTGTCAACATGCTCTGAAGATGATCTGTTTCAATTTTCGTGAAAATCGGAGCAACGGCCTAGGAGGAGTTCGAAAAAGTAGGTTTTTCAGAAAATTCAAAATGGCGGGAAAATTTGCATACCGGAAAATGACATCATAGGGTGAAATCGAATCGGCTTGAGCCAAGGAATCCGATGAAAAAAGAATTTTGTTTCTAGCCCTTAGGGGTCAAAAGTTATAAGCATAAATATGAGTGAAACTTTGGACAGGTGGTGGCGCTAGAGGGATTGAGTTAGAGGCACCAAATTTGCTATAGTGACAGCTCAGACTGGCCTCTATGAGTGTGCCAAATTTCACAACTTTTTACCATACGGTTCTATGGGCTGCCAGAGACTCCTATGGCGGAAGAAAAAGAAGAAGAAGAAGAAGCAGAATAATAATAATAGGAACACTAACAATTTCAATAGGTGCCTCCGCACCTTCGGTGCTTGGCCCCTAATAATAATAATAACAAGCAGCCATTATCGGGGCCAAGCGCAAAGAAGAAGACAAGACATGCCAGCATGGCTGGAAGTCTCAAGCCAACTGCAACAATGAGCCATTAAGGACCTATTAAGTTGATTTTAGGCAAAATAGCAGTCAAATTTTAAATACAGTCAATAATAATGGTTTAATGGTTTATCACTTTCGACCAATAGGTGTCACTGTTACGAAACTGATGTGGTTTAGTCAGATTGAGATGACAATGACACATGCAAAGTTTGGTGTCAATATGTCAAAGCATTGCAGAGATACAGCCTCAAGAGTAATTTTTGCATCATGGCTCAACTCTGTTGCAGTGGTATATGAAAACTGTTTTGTCTATCAATCCGAAATCCATAAGTATTTGTCAGCATGGTCTGAAGACGATACGGATCAATTTTGGTGAAAATCGGACAAACGGTCTAGGATGAGTTTGAAAAAGTAGGTTTTTAACAAATAACAAGACGGAGGACAGATAGGTTTGCAAAATATGGCACAATTGGTATCCATGTTCTCGGCATGAGCCATTGACTGTATTATGACCAGTTTCATTACAATGGGTTAATTTAATCAAAAGTTATTAGCATTTTTGTACATTTTATTACAACTTTTGACCACAAGGTGGCGCTACCCCGAAACTTTTTGAGTATCTTCAGGACATGGAGCGGAAGACACATACCGAGTTTTGTAACGATACGCTAATGCATTCTTAAATTATAGCATTAGCATTTTAAACCATAATACTGCATTGAAGTCAATGGGAATTTCATGTTTTGTTTTATTATAGCGCCACCAAGAGGCACAATCCCACCAATTTTTTTATGTGTCCTCATAGTGAGCCCATACATATGTGTGTCAAGTTTGGTGAAAATATCTCATTTTGTTTTGGAGTTATAGACATTTATATGAAAAAACACGTAAAAAAGGACTGACACCTGACTTTGATTGGATTTTACTACCCCTTACTATCAATATTTTGAGATTTGGGCATTAGCGTATAGCTATCGACCTATGTTTCCGAACTTCTGAGGCTGGTTTCGTCTCGATCGGACTAGCGGTTTCGAAGATATCAGCAAATGTTTTTTAAGCACTAAATTACAACTCTGCGCAAACCATATGCCGAAACCTGGCAAGTCTGGTATCGTTGGAGTCGGCAAGGATTCAGTAGACCAAAAAACACACTCCCATCAAAATATGTCAACCACACCCAAAGTTATAAGCGTTTGAAAAAAAAAATTCTCCACTAGGTGGCGCTGTTTCGAAACTTCTCAGGCTACTTCAGGGCATCGTGGTGATGACCCATACCAAGTTTCATAACAATCTGTTCATGCGTTCATAAAATACAGCATTTTTGCACATAATTCAAAATGGCCGACATCCAAAATGGCCGACATGGTAAAATTGGATATCAGTCGACTCGGCATGACGCCCTGAATCTAATGAGACCAATTTTATGATTTTTGGATAAACGGTTCAGAAGTTATAAGCCAAAATAGGCATTTTTCGTATCTCCGGACCAGTAGGTGGCGCTGCGCCGAAACGCTGCATGTTGCTTCAGGTCATGCTTGTGATGACATGTACCAAGTTTGGTTTGAATACGATAAAGCGTTGCGGAGATATAGCCTTTAGTGTGTTTTTGCAACCTCCACGTAAAATTTGTTTGTGCGTTTATTGAAAACGATTGGACGAATCAACTTGAATTCCATAACTTTTTGTCAACATGCTCTGAAGATGATCTGTTTCAATTTTCGTGAAAATCGGAGCAACGGCCTAGGAGGAGTTCGAAAAAGTAGGTTTTTCAGAAAATTCAAAATGGCGGGAAAATTTGCATACCGGAAAATGACATCATAGGGTGAAATCGAATCGGCTTGAGCCAAGGAATCCGATGAAAAAAGAATTTTGTTTCTAGCCCTTAGGGGTCAAAAGTTATAAGCATAAATATGAGTGAAACTTTGGACAGGTGGTGGCGCTAGAGGGATTGAGTTAGAGGCACCAAATTTGCTATAGTGACAGCTCAGACTGGCCTCTATGAGTGTGCCAAATTTCACAACTTTTTACCATACGGTTCTATGGGCTGCCAGAGACTCCTATGGCGGAAAAAGAAGAAGAAGAAGCAGAATAATAATAGGAACACTAACGATTTCAATAGGTGCCTCCGCACCTTCGGTGCTTGGCCCCTAATAATAGGAACACTAACGATTTCAATAGGTGCCTCCGCACCTTCGGTGCTTGGCCCCTAATAATAGGAACACTAACAATTTCAATAGGTGCCTCCGCACCTTCGGTGCTTGGCCCCTAATAATAGGAACACTAACAATTTCAATAGGTGCCTCCGCACCTTCGGTGCTTGGCCCCTAATAAAAAATGATGCATAGATAAGGTGCGATCAGTCGGACGTACAGTGCTCAGAGCTCATTCAGTAAATGCTCAGCTGAACAGATGTGTTCTGAGTCTGGATTTGAATGTGGCTACTGTTGGAGCACATCTGATCTGTTCAGGAAGCCGGTTCCAACTACGGCTGGCATAATAGCTAAAGCAGACTCTCCTTGCTTTGAGTGAACTCTTGGTATTTCTAACTGACTTGATCCTGCTGATCTGAGTGATCTGTTGGGTTTGTATTTAATCAGCATATCTGCGATGTATTGAGGTCCTAGGTCATTGAGAGATTTATAAACAAGTAATAGAACTAATGGGAAATTTTCAAGGAGTGTCTTAAGCGGTGAAAGTGAAAGAGCGCTATCACAAGGTCCATTTCTTGAAATGAGGAACTCTGCGATGAAAGAATTTTATGAATGTGTTAAATTGATCAAGTTTCAGAAAGCCTCCCTAACAGCTTTCTGAAACTTGATCAATTTAACACATTCATAAAATTGAGGATATTCGCTCTTTCATCGCAGAGTTCCTCATTTCAAGAAATGGACCTTGTGATAGCGCTCTTTCACTTTCACCGCTTAAGACACTCCTTGAAAATTTCAGCACACCTACACTTGTCTGAGGGTAGAATAATTTAACCAGGGCTGTGCTTTCTTCGCCGTCCTGAATCTTTGTAACCTCAGAGGAGCAGCTGAATCTAGCGTAGCAGTACAAGCACTGTCAAAAAGGTCAACCGGATCATCAGGATGATCGCAAGAGGAAAGAGCTTCAACAACATTAGGGGTTTGGGTATATAAATACACCTCGCTAAAAGTCCTGGCAGTAGAAGAATCAAAACGTCTAGAAAAGCAGGGCGAGTGATATGAGTACCAGCTAACAGAGTCAAACACCACTGGATAATGAATAATCTTATTAAATAAAGCTAAATTAATTATCCACAAGCAAAGATGGCTTTAATCTCCTTTACGCTTTCCTCTCTCTTGCTGAATTTAACTCTATTTTTTTTATCCCTTAAACTCATAAATAACAAAAAAAGTGATTTTTTTATGCATTATGAAAATTTATTCAAAGATATGTCTTAAAATTATTATGCTTTTCTTTCTCTGTATACAAATCCAGAACATTATTGTTTTTTGTTGTTGTGTGTGTGTTCCTTGTTATTGTTCATTGTAAGAGTTACAACCTCACTTCATTTCCCTGATCTTGTATGTACAAGTTCTGCAATAAAAAATAAAATAAAATAAATTATACATATACATACATATAAGTCACATTTTAAGGGAATGTCAAAAAACAACAACACACATTCTGACCGGCATGCATCTCGCAGTGTTTGGATATTTGTGCTCAGATTCAGGTGTGCAGATTTTGCTCATCTCAAACAAGCTGCTTATGATGCAGCTAATTTAGAATTACTGCAGTCGATCTAGCTGTCTTTTATGCAGATCTTCGTTCTTATTGTATTCAAGAAATGTTAATTTTGGATCAGAGGCAAAACAACATTGAGTGATTAAAATTAATCAGTTGAGAAGCTGCAAGTAAATGCTGATGTCTGAAACAGCTCAGTTTTATCAGAGATTTCCACCACGATTATGTCGTGACAGCTCTGAGGCAATGACAGTGAAAGAGTTGACCAAGGGCTCTTTTAAAGAATATTAGTTTCTTCTAATGTCCACAACTAGTTAATGGGTTCAGAAAGTCAAAGAATATTTTGTGGATCCTTATCCTCTGAGCCATACGTTACTCAAATATGAAGGCAGATGTGTTGTTTAATATGATGATAATGAAGAAATATATCAGTTTATGTTTATAAAAGCATACATGCATGAGTGTCCCCTTGGTGTTCATCAATAAATCTCTTCTCAATACCCTTTTATGAAAACTATAGGGTCAATATGTGTCTGCGATAGGAGAGATGATTTCTTTCAACTATGTGGTAATTAACTGTATGGTCAGATAAGAGAATGTTCTCAGATAGAGGGACGGGCTGAGCCAGGGAAGTTTCATATCTGTGTGTGACTTGTCATTTGAAGGCATCCTCTCTCCCATATATTTCACAGAAAATAAGAGCTGGTCCTTTACTGATGTGGGGACAGAAGTGCTTTCTCTTGAGTCGCTCTACAAATAGTGATTAATGCCCCCAAAAACATAAATAACAATCATACTTTCAAAAAACATAGCTCCCTTTATTAAATATGAGACATAAGAGCAATACACTATTTTCTGATTTCTCATTATGGTCTTGCCATTTTTAGGGTTAAAGAGAAAAGACTGCAAAGGGATCTTAAGTGTACTCATGTATAATTTGATGTAGAAACAATATTTGATCAGTGTAAATGTTTTGAATATTCTACCGCAGATATTTGTGAAATGTGGCATATTTGTCTAGACTTCTCTTGGCCACAGAATAAGATATAATTGGGAAATTCTCACAATTCAAGCTTTTTCCTTTTCACAGTTTTGACTTTGAAACATGCAGTGCTCACTTAAATCTCTCACTTAATTCTCCTCATCACAGCTGAAAATGGCTGTGCTGCTTAATGAAGTGGAGAACCGCCATACATCGTCTGTTTTCAGGATTCACTGATGAACAACTGTCTTTTCAAACATTATAAATGCTGAACAATATCCATTTCTTTTCTTTTTGTTTGAGTCTGAGGCCAAACTTTTCTTCATGTCAACACAGTCTCACCCCTACTCGTCAAATGTTGCCGAACGGTCAAGGGACCCTGACGTCAGCTGTTGACGCACAGGGTACCCCTAAATCGCCATTTTTCGACGTACTGGGTAATCCACTGATTTCAATGAGAAACCTAGGACGTCATAAACAGACGTGTTGGGCATGTGCATGTTATCGTCATGATGGAATTTATTGGGTTATAATTTTTCCATTATGACATGTTGGAGTGTGATTCTCAATTTAATCAGCCAGCACAATTGTATTTACATTTATTTACGCTATGATACACGTTTGAAACAGTAGTCAAACCCCACCCCGCCCTAAACCTACCCATTTGCGTATTATATGATATAAAACACAGGCTGTAACAGACAACAGGCACACTTTATTGAAAAAGTCCAACTATTCCGAGGCCAAACGATTGAATTGTGCGAAGAAAAGACCCAAAAGCAATCACTGCGTCTCTATCCGCGCCGTCACACTGAAGACGCCACAGGTAGACCCCTCGGCGTCACGCGATGGACGAACTGGGAACCCAATTGCTTTCAGTGGGAAACCTTTGGCGTCAACATTAGACGGCAATTCTATCGGTATGAAATCGCGCTGAAGAAGTCTCATTCAGAACACTTCGCGATGTTTGGCATCAGATCACGTGTGCCACATGTTGGTGAGTAGTCATACATATTATGTCCTAATATTTGATATAAAGTATTTTCTGCTTGTCGTTATCGATCATGTTCAGTCACTGCATTGTATCTGTCATCATCTCCACTGAGGCTTTGCATTTCTTTGCTTTCTAAATAAACACACCTTGCTAATAGGGTAATTTAACACTGTCACGTGACGTGCTATAGACCTTTAAACAGTTGTTAATATTTAATAATAATTACTAGTGTAGTTCCAACGTGGCATTTGTAGTAGAAGCACAATAAAAAAATAAAAAAACAACACTTGCCATGCGTTTACCACAGTATTGGTAGTTTTAATGTGATATTTGTTGTAAATAAACAGTAGCCACAACAATTACCATGCTTTAAATGCATTTTAATGTAAAATCCAAATATTGTTATTTAAATAGTATACTTTATAATGCTATATATTATATATTATGACTTTTTTCTCTCTTTCTTTCTTTTTTTTTTTTTTACCTGAAAAGACCAAAAGGGCCTCTCGGACTCAGTCAACCCATTCTTGTTTGTGGAGAAGTAACGGAGAAAACCAAAAGCTGCAACAGCAAATATTTGTAATGGTACGTATGTGTTTTTTGAACCCTTTATCAAACATTTTATTTAGCATTTGTTGTTACTTATTCTTACAAATCCCATAGCTCAATCAGTAAGAACATATTCCCAAAGTCTTAATAATTCACAAGATTTAACAAGTTGTCAAATTCGTATGATTCTCGTACATATAGCTCTGAAAAAAATTAAGAGACCACTTAACATGGATTTCTAAATGTTAAGTGGTCTCTTAATTTTTTTTTCCAGAGCTGTATTTGTATATGAAGAGTTCAGATGCAAAAGCCTCAAAAAGCCACTTCGGTCACATGACATCAGATATTCGATTATTTTTTCTTAATCAGATCAGTTGCACTGTTTATAACGTCCCGTTTGCATGTAAATAATTTATGTGATCACAAAATCAAGTGAGTTATCTACATTTTCAAACAAATTCATATGATATAGCTTGCTATTATATACTTTTAATAATGGGAATGCACACATATCTGTGAACTTATTACATAAATGTATTTAACATTTAATTATGCATCGTTTTTTTACAGAAATAAATCCTACAGTTATGTATAAACTGACAACATCATCATCATGTCCTGTCCTGGGCACATTGGGCAACATGTGTCCTCCATCATATTCGATCTGTGGCCACGTTTTCACATCTTCTCATGGAACACCGGCATTGAGGTCTTCGTGAAACATCTGTCTCATATCTTCCTTGGTTTTCCCTGTCTCGTGCATCCTCCTGGTGGTGTCCACTTCATAAGTGTTTTTGGGTGTTGTTGTTTGGACATGCATAGGACATCTCCAGTGAAGTGCACCCTTTGCTCTGTCACAGTGTCTCAAAGTCTTCACGTGGAGTCTTATGATCTCTTTGATATATGCAGAACCAATATTCATAAACTGTTCTTGATGTCTGCCTATGCCTTGATCATCAGGAGTTTTAGTGAAGGACATATTTATTGCCATCCACTGGTTCTAGTCATGCATTGACTTCATGAGGCTATAGTCCAATGTATATTTCTGCATTTGTTGTTTGTTTGAACAAATGAAGATAGTGAGAGTTAATACCTTTTGAAATCAATAATTATTCATTAAAACTTTTATTACAATGGTCACTAAAGTACATGTCCACCATAACTACCTCTATCATTATTTCACTATCATTATATCACTACCTTGTTAATGTAACTGTAACATGAATGTACTTTATAGAAGTATTTTCTTACTGAAAATGGTTAACATTTACAATAATCATCAACTATTTTAATTGGCATTTAATTTAGATACAATAAAAGTGAACAATAATCGCAAATATATAGTATTAAAGTTTAGAATGTAAAATGTTCTTTTTTTTGCCTATATATATATATATATATATATGGGCACTACATTTGTATTTAAACTGTTGGACATTAAATATTGGAATATGCTTACAAAATTGTGTGCATTCATTGTGCTTTTGTTATATTTGTTTTAATTCCAAGAGTTCAGATTATAAAGGATGGCTTAAAGAAGTTTATGCTTGTAGACCATTGCATAGAAAAAGGATTCTCTTTCAAATATATGTATTATGCATCAGTTTAACCACACAAAGAAGACTTTCGTTTTAAAATGTGAGTTTTATTATTTAATTAGAATAAATAAATATTTAGCAGCCTAAATATTAAATCTTTAAGGAATCTACCCCTTCAGTTGAACCGGATGAGATGTGATATAATTTACCATAAATGGACAAGTAAGTGTGACGCCTCTGTTCAGCTGGGTTGTCATTGGCTGTGACTTTATCGCAGAACGCGCTGTGATTGGACTATCTGTTTTAACCATATAAAACGGCGTTTCATGTTACAAAGTATGTTTTGGTGTTATTATTACGTCAGTTATACATTAAGCTAACTATAAAGTGTCGCTATGTTGTGAGAAAGGACTCCTTTACTGAGAACCCAACCCTAACCCTAAGCATTTCTGCACACTTCTATGAACTACAGCGCCATGTTTCCCATTGCATTGATACAATGACAGATATATGGGTAATGTAGTTTAAAAGGTTTCATAATGAAACAATAAATGTTAAGTTAATTACATATTTCATGGACAACTGGATATTAAAATATGTTCATTGTGCAAACCTTTATGACATATATGAGGGCCAAGCTGAAATTGTATATTTTACTGTGAGCACTTTTAAAAAAACCTTTATGGCAGCTTTCCATATATGTCTGAAAACTGTGGCCAACATTATTTAGTAAACATTGCATATGCAGTTGTCCTGCCAATTTTCTCTGTGATACGCTAACCAGACTTTGAGTTAAAGCCATTTGAAATATGCTTTTTTTTTGCTCTTCCAGGGGCCACTACTGGGTCCCTGGAGGTGTAAGGGCAGTACAACATACACAGATCTATTCTCCTCATCACGGACAACAAACTTTGAGTCACATTTAAATATCAGAGTATTTTGTCTTTTCTATTCTAACGTCATGCTTGTATTAGGCAAGGCAAGGCAAGGCAAGTTTATTTGTATAGCACATTTCATACCCAATGGCAATTCAAAGTGCTTTACATAGAAATTAATTAAAACAGTGGTAACAAATGCATGAGAAAAAAAAGAATACCATATGGACGAATAAAGAATTAAAAACAAGCATAGTTAAAACAGTCGTAAAGATATAGTAATTAAAATAATAATAATAATAAAAAAATAAAAATAAAAAATAAAAAAAATAAGATAAAATAAAATGGTCAGATCCACAATAATGATCTGATATAAAAATAAAACATTCTTCAGTTTACAGCCTACATACATGTACCATCTTAATTAGAACACCTCTCATTCATTTCTTTCTCAAACACGTTCATAACATCCATTTTAATCACTATTCCCTGATTTTTACTCAGAAACCTTCTTGTTAAAACCCTTACTCACTCATCATACCCTCCACAGATTTACACATACTCAAACCTTATTGTCAAACTTACTATTTCCATCAAACCCAGTTTTCACTCATCATATTCAACTCAAAAGAACATATAAAATAAACAATAACCAGAGATAAGAACAAAGGTAAACTAAACCAATTATATAAAGAATAAAGAGATAAGATAGGGTGCAATCAGTCGGACATACAGTGCTCAGAGCTCATTCAGTAAATGCTCAGCTGAACAGATGTGTTTTGAGTCTGGATTTGAATGTGGCTACTGTTGGAGCACATCTGATCTGTTCAGGAAGCTGGTTCCATCTGCGGCTGGCATAATAGCTAAAGGCAGACTCTCCTTGCTTTGAGTGAACTCTTGGTATTTCTAACTGACTTGATCCTGCTGATCTGAGTGATCTGTTGGGTTTGTATTTAATCAGCATATCTGCGATGTATTGGGGTCCTAGCTCATTGAGTGATTTATAAACGAGTAATAGTACTTTAAAGTCGATCCTAAATGTAACTGGAAGCCAGTGTAAAGACCTGAGGACTGGTGTGATATGGTCATATTTTCTGGTTCTGCTCAGAATCCTGGCAGCAGCGTTCTGTATGAGCTGAAGCTGTCTAATGGTCTTTTTAGGAAGGCCAGTGAGAAGTCCATTACAATAGTCCACCCTACTGGTGATAAAAGCATGAACGAGTTTCTCTAAGTCTTGCCTGGAGACAAAACATCCAATCCTTGCAATATTTTTCAGATGATAGTATGCTGATTTAGTTATTGCTTTGACATGACTACTGAAACTCAGGTCGGACTGTAAAATCACTCCAAGATTCCTGACTTGATTTTTTGTTATCAGGCCTTTAGCCTCAAGATATGCGTTCACCTTGAGAATTTCATCTTTGTTTCCAAATGTAGTGATTTCGGTTTTGTCTTTGTTTAACTGAAGATAGTTTTGGCACATCCAGTTGTTAACTTCATCAATGCATTTGCACAGGGAGTCAATGGGGCTGTAGTCATTAGGTGATAGTGCTAAGTAGAGCTGGGTATCATCAGCATAGCTGTGGTAAGCAATATTGTTCTTTTTCATTATTTGGCTCAGTGGCAGCATATACAGGTTAAACATGAGAGGTGCTAGAATTGACCCTTGTGGGACTCCGCATGTCATGGACGTCCACTCAGACTTATGGTCTCCTATACTCACATAATAACCTCTCCCTTCTAAGTATGATCTGAACCATTTGAGGACCATTCCAGAAAGCCCAACCCAGTTTTCCAGCCTGTCTAGAAGTATGTTGTGGTCAACAGTATCGAATGCGGCACTGAGATCCAGTTGTACCAGAATTGATGTTTTGCCTGTATCAGTGTTTAAGCGAATATCATTTATAATCTTTATGAGCGCTGTCTCTGTACTGTGATGTGGACGGAAACCAGATTGAAAATTGTCAAAGTATCCATTTGAGCGTAAGAATTTGTTCAACTGATTGAAAACAACTTTTTCAATGATTTTGCCTATGAAGGGGAGATTTGAGATTGGTCTGTAGTTGCTCAGTATGGAGTTATCCAGATTTCTCTTTTTCAGAAGAGGCTTAACTATTGCAGTTTTAAGGGCGGTTGGAAAAGTCCCATAGAGAAGTGAGGAGTTTACCACTTCTAGGAGATCTGCTTCTAAACAGTTAAACACACTTTTGAAGAAAGAAGTGGGGAGTGTGTCTAGGGCACAGGTTGATGTTTTAAGATGCTGTACTGTGTCTTCTAAAATTTTGCAGTCAATAGCGTCGAAATCTGACATGGTAATTTTCCGAGGGTTTGGTATGATCTGACTGACCCCAGAGCAACTAAAGGATGTACTGATCGCCTTTCTGATATTATTGATTTTCTCGGGGAAGTAGGAAGCAAACTCACTGCATTTACTGTCTGAGAGCATTTCACTAGGAGTCTGACTCGGGGGGTTTGTTAGTCTCTCGACAGTAGCAAAAAGAGTGCGCGTGTTGTTTATGTTTCTGTTTATAATATTTGAGAAGAAGGTCTGTCTAGCTTTGCCTAGTTCAACATTGAAAGCATGAAGGGTGTCTTTATAGATGTTATAATGGACTACAAGTTTTGTCTTCCGCCACATGCGTTCAGATTTTCTGCATTGTCTTTTCATTATTTGAACTGCTGTTGAGTTTCTCCAAGGTGCTTTTTGTTTGGTACTCTTTTTCCTGACTTTTAGAGGAGCAATATCATCAATTACACTCTTAACTTTTGAGTTAAAGGAGTCAAGGAGAAAATCAACAGAGTCTGCAGATATGCTTGGTGTTAGAGATAAAGCCTTCATAAACAGCACATTAGTGTTCTCATTTAAGCATCTCTTTTTGACAGAGACAGATCTAGCTTCAATGGCAGGAGAGATTGATATATCAAAGAAAATACAGAAATGATCAGACAGTGCCACATCCTTAATAACAATTGATGAAATGTTTAGACCCTTACTGATAAGTAAATCTAGAGTGTGTCCACGATTGTGTGTGGGTCCATTTACATGCTGTGTCAACTCAAAAGTGTTAAGAACAGTCATGAACTCTTTTGTTTTACTGGATTCAATATTGTCTATGTGAATGTTAAAATCCCCAGCAATAGCAAAACAGTCAAACTCTGAGGAAATTATTGATAACAGTTCTGTAAAGTCCTCAGTGAAGCCTGCAGAGTATTTCGGAGGCCTATAAATAATGATAAGCAGGATGCCTGGAGAACCTTTTAACACAATACCCAGATATTCTAGAGACAAATAGTCACCAAATGATACTTGCTTACATTGATAGAAATCTTTAAAAAGAGCAGCAACACCCCCACCTCTCCTAACAGATCTGCAAACACTCATAAAAGTAAAGTTAGGAGGGGCTGCTTCATTTAGGACTGTTGCACTACAGTTTTCTTCTAGCCACGTTTCATTTAGAAGCAGAAAGTCTAGGTTGTTAGTGGTTATTAAGTCGTTGACTAGAAATGATTTGTTCTTAAGTGAACGGATGTTTAAAAGCGCTAACTTAACAGTAATAATTTTTTTCTCCACATTAATCCTATTTTGGCAGGTAACAGGCAGCAGATTATATTGGTTTATTAAACGGCCTGACAAGGCCTTAGACTTTCTTTCACGTAACAGAACAGAGATAGAGAAAGAGGCAGGCACACTGGGTTCCCCCTTGTTTTGTAAACATTTGATAAAGTTACTGTTATCATAGCGGGGACCCAAAACACATCACTGAGAGCTGGAATCAGTTGTTTTTGGTTCACCTACAACAGATGGAGGCGGGTGTGGGCCCTGACGTTGTGACCGAAGAAATCTCACAGGAGGAGGGCGAGGACGAGCTGGGCCCACAGGCTTTGGTGTTTGTGGGGCTCCACGATTTTTGGTCGATATTTGGGGGCTCATAGCGATCGAGTGTGATAGTCTGATTCCAGCATGAACCAAGTCCTCCATTTTCTCTGAGAAGCTCAGATGCGGGGATGCTGGAGAGAGGAATGACATGTCCGGTGAGAGGGGCTGTTTCTCTGGTGTTATCGGAAGCTGAAATATGTTGTCCTGGCTTCCCTGTCCATTTTCCAGAAAATCATCCTTGGGTGCTGAATCTTGGAGCAGATCTAATCCTTCACAGTCAGTCTGTGGTGAGCTCTGTGGGCAGGGCTCAGCTGGGAGTGTGTCCGTGAGCAATTGTTGTTGTGGGGGTGTGGTCTTATCATTGTCCTTGTGGGATGTGTCAGCCACATGTCCATTCAGCTGCTGAAAAGAAGTCCTGTGGTCGTCCATACTCTGTATCCGGTTGAGTTGGTTAGAACACACAGCTGAAGGATGATGAAGGGAAAAATAAATATTGTCCTTTAACACTCTTGCACCAAGTTTGTTTGGGTGGTGGCCATTTGATGTAAACAATTGTCTCTGGCTCCAGAAGAGATTAAAGTTGTCGATGAAATTCACTCCCTTCATCATGCAGGTTTTTTGCAGCCATGTATTAAGCCCAAGCAACCGTGAGAATCTATTTGTTCCTCTTGCTGGCAGTGGTCCACTGATGAACGGCTGAACTTTCAGTTTGCTAAGTGTTTCAAAAAGTTCATTGAAGTCCCTTTTAATGAGTTCTGACTGCTCTCTCTGAATATCGTTCTTTCCTACATGAATGATAAGTCGATTTGCGATCTTGTGTTTTATCAGGATGTTCTGAATTTCCCTGTTTACATCAGAAATGGTTGCTTGTGGAAGGCAGCATGTAGTTGTATCTCTGCTGCTAATGTTTCTGACTGTAGAGTCACCCACTATCAGAGTCCTTGGCTCGGGCTGCGCTCTGAGCTGAGGGCCGCTGTCTGCTCGACCTTGAGCGCCTGTTAGCATTAGTGTTAGCTGTGGGCTGATGCAATCCGTGTTCGATCACATTCATCACGTTTGGGGATTCATCACCCTCATTCATTAATACTTCAAATCTGTTTTCGAGATGTATCGATGGTGGTCGGAAACTACTGTTTGCAATCCTTGTGTCTGGGGTAGAGCATGCTACTGCAGCAATATATGAAGCTTGTGACAATCTGACGTCTCGAGTGTGTTTGGGTCTTGCCCCCTGTTTGTGCCATCGATTAATGTGTTGATCAGTTACTTGTTTCTCTATCTGTTGAGTAGCACTAAATTTACGGGACTCACCAGCTGTGTGCAGAGGACGTTCGTGATGAAGCTCTGCTGTGTGATTCGTCCGGTTTGGTAGTTGCGCAAATAACTTTGTTTCAAGAACTGCAATCCGTTGTGAAAGTCTGTGGCAGTTTGTGCAGCAAGTAGATTCTTGAACTAAAAGAGGCATTTTCTTATCCTTTCGATAGTAGGCAGCTGTGTTTTCCCTTCCGGAATGTAAGCTGATGGAAGGGAGAGGCTGGTCGAATGAAGTGTTCGCTTTTTTGTAGTAATCCAGTCTCCAGAGTTTCAAGTTTTATCAAAAAAGTTAAGCTTTGTTGTTTGAGCGCTGTGTTGATTTGCTGAAGTTGAAGTTATGAGATAAAATATAGAAGCGATAGAGCAAAGCGCGGAGCAGTAAGCAAGAGCGTCCGAACAGTAGCGAAGCAGGAAGCAGAAGTCTTAGGTTTTGATATTGTAAGACCATCTGATGAAATACAGAAATATTTGAAAGAAATGTTGTAAAATAATAATTATTAAGTTTTCTTTTCTTTTATGGATAAACACTAATAAATATAATGGATGAACCTGCAACAACTTGCCATTATCCACTTTCCAGAGTAAACAAAAACTATTTATATTATTTACACTTCATTATTACTATTAAATATAGGACCATGCACCATTAAGTAAAATAACAAGAGACATTGTCACAATTTCATCTACACCCTCTTCACGTACCTGGCATCGAAAATGTGCATGCTTTAATTTGTATTGCAGTAGTAGATGTACCAGAATGATCAACATGGATCATCTTCAGTTAGGCTTGAAGTGTTTGTAATCCTTCCCTTTATTTCACTGAAAACTGACATACTTGTCACAGCATGCAAGTATATACAACTTTTTGGAGCATTGTACCAAATATAATATAACCAGATAAAAAATGTTTAATTCTCAAGTAAAAAATTCTTGGTAATTAATTAGATAACCTAAATACACTTGTTGAATGTGTATTTACTGTACCAAACACCATACACAATACTCATCATACTTTATCACTCAACACTTTATTGGAGGATACAGTATACAGTTGATAAAGTAGAATAAAGTCAAATTAGATTCAAGATAAATAAAAATGGGTTTTAAAAAACACATTAACATCATATTAATCCATTCACATCTGCTGAAGCCACACAAATGAGTGCCACATAATCCCATCCAGTCAACTATGATACAGAAAACAGATTTGATATAGTGTTGGAAAATAATGATTCATTATTACAACTAGACTGGTTTCTGTCTCTTCCCTCTATCATGTTCATGTTCTTCTTCTTCTAAACAGTTCGCCCACTTGTACCCTACAGTATAATCAATGTACAGATGATGTGATCACTGATGTTGTGTAGCCTTTTCTCAACCAGAAGAAGAAGTCGTATAATCCGGCGTTCTCCAGTCCTGGTCTAAAAGTAAAACAACAAACACAATTCAGATTAAGTTTAATGTACAGTCAGGTTAACCTATGTTCTTCAGTAAACTCTCCACCTCAAAATGGGCAGAAATGCCAATTCCTGATTTAAATTTACAAAGCAGCAGTCAGTCCACATAAAATAATATACACATTGAAGCATTATGTATAATATTTCAGCCCATAATATTAGCCAAGTACTGAACAAAAACTAATTTACCCATATCAACAGCAACCTTTTAAACAGTAGATCTTTTAGAAAGGCATGGTCTCTTCTGAGCCTTTGTCAGTGATGCTAGATTTCTTTAGTTACTTGTTTCAAGAGCATCACTTGTGATAGCCTTTACAATATAAAATTGTTCAAATACTGCAATACAACTTTCATGGACAGAATTAAGAAATAGGTACCCAGGCACCAGACTTACCATGCTTATGAAGCACCCATGGCCATGTATAGTTCTCAGAGAGCAGAGTTTTTGCCTCTTGTATTCCTCCTTGGCAGCACATCTTTTTCCTGTCGAATTTGTGCCTTCTCTTGCTATCCATCTTAAAACACAAATGCAATGTGTTTAGTCTGTGGAGTATAAGGCCTTGTTTCAAGCCAAAGAACTAACCAGATATTTCACATAATTCAAAGAACATTTACTATTTGATTCCTAATATGTCCCAACTCATTATCTTCTAAAGCTACCCAGAACCATCCATGGTCTACAAAACAATGGAGAAATACATGGAGTTTATAACAACTAAATGCTTTTTCCCACACTTGTCTGCTTTTATCTAAGACAAACAGACGGTGCAGTTTTTAAGAACTGAAGGCCAAAAGTGTAATTATAATTGTATCAAAAAGGGAAAACAAATATTTATCATTTTAAATAAATCCAAGATCCAGAACCTCATTTGCTTATTTAGGAGTTATTAAAATATTTAGACATGAATAATGGTACGTATTTTTATCAGAGTAGAAAGAATGATCACTGTTGAAATGAATAGTCCTTTGAGAGATCAACATCAAATGTTGTACTACATATTACAGCATTGCTTCAATACAAGACATACCAATGGACTTGCGCACTTTTCTGTCTTCTTCGGGCACAAGATGTCCATCTTCCTTCCTCACCCTAAACAAAGGACTTATTTTCTTAGCTTGCTTCGATATAAGGTCTGGTCTTTCTTCTCTTCTGTAAAACAAGAAAGTCTCACTTACTCTGTGAAGCAAATACTATTGTTTTTAAAACATATAAATTAAGACAGTTACAATAAAGTTAATTTATCATAAGATTAAGGTGAGCATTCTATGAGTATATATATTAAAACTGTATATACTTTAGTATATATACTGATACTGATAATATTCAACTTTACCTGTGAAGGGCTGATTATGCCAAGACTCGCTGAGAATCACTAGAAGCTCTTGTGAGGGTTGACTCTTAAAAGAGCTGTTGAGTTTGATATTGTAGAGATCTTTTAAACAAAAATAAATAAATAGAAGTAATCTGCAAGTAATCCTGCAAGACAGAAAGAAAGAGGAAATTGTATTACATTGCATGCAAGTTGTGAGTTCATACATAACTGTTTCTTGCTGTAAAAAAACGATGCATAATTAAATGTTAAATACATTTATGTAATAAGTTCACAGATATGTGTGCATTCCCATTATTAAAAGTATATAATAGCAAGCTATATCATATGAATTTGTTTGAAAATGTAGATAACTCACTTGATTTTGTGATCACATAAATTATTTACATGCAAACGGGACGTTATAAACAGTGCAACTGATCTGATTAAGAAAAAATAATCGAATATCTGATGTCATGTGACCGAAGTGGCTTTTTGAGGCTTTTGCATCTGAACTCTTCATATACAAATACAGCTCTGGAAAAAAAAATTAAGAGACCACTTAACATTTAGAAATCCATGTTAAGTGGTCTCTTAATTTTTTTCAGAGCTATATGTACGAGAATCATACGAATTTGACAACTTGTTAAATCTTGTGAATTATTAAGACTTTGGGAATATGTTCTTACTGATTGAGCTATGGGATTTGTAAGAATAAGTAACAACAAATGCTAAATAAAATGTTTGATAAAGGGTTCAAAAAACACATACGTACCATTACAAATATTTGCTGTTGCAGCTTTTGGTTTTCTCCGTTACTTCTCCACAAACAAGAATGGGTTGACTGAGTCCGAGAGGCCCTTTTGGTCTTTTCAGGTAAAAAAAAAAAAAGAAAGAAAGAGAGAAAAAAGTCATAATATATAATATATAGCATTATAAAGTATACTATTTAAATAACAATATTTGGATTTTACATTAAAATGCATTTAAAGCATGGTAATTGTTGTGGCTACTGTTTATTTACAACAAATATCACATTAAAACTACCAATACTGTGGTAAACGCATGGCAAGTGTTGTTTTTTTATTTTTTTATTGTGCTTCTACTACAAATGCCACGTTGGAACTACACTAGTAATTATTATTAAATATTAACAACTGTTTAAAGGTCTATAGCACGTCACGTGACAGTGTTAAATTACCCTATTAGCAAGGTGTGTTTATTTAGAAAGCAAAGAAATGCAAAGCCTCAGTGGAGATGATGACAGATACAATGCAGTGACTGAACATGATCGATAACGACAAGCAGAAAATACTTTATATCAAATATTAGGACATAATATGTATGACTACTCACCAACATGTGGCACACGTGATCTGATGCCAAACATCGCGAAGTGTTCTGAATGAGACTTCTTCAGCGCGATTTCATACCGATAGAATTGCCGTCTAATGTTGACGCCAAAGGTTTCCCACTGAAAGCAATTGGGTTCCCAGTTCGTCCATCGCGTGACGCCGAGGGGTCTACCTGTGGCGTCTTCAGTGTGACGGCGCGGATAGAGACGCAGTGATTGCTTTTGGGTCTTTTCTTCGCACAATTCAATCGTTTGGCCTCGGAATAGTTGGACTTTTTCAATAAAGTGTGCCTGTTGTCTGTTACAGCCTGTGTTTTATATCATATAATACGCAAATGGGTAGGTTTAGGGCGGGGTGGGGTTTGACTACTGTTTCAAACGTGTATCATAGCGTAAATAAATGTAAATACAATTGTGCTGGCTGATTAAATTGAGAATCACACTCCAACATGTCATAATGGAAAAATTATAACCCAATAAATTCCATCATGACGATAACATGCACATGCCCAACACGTCTGTTTATGATGTCCTAGGTTTCTCATTGAAATCAGTGGATTACCCAGTACGTCGAAAAATGGCGATTTAGGGGTACCCTGTGCGTCAACAGCTGACGTCAGGGTCCCTTGACCGTTCGGCAACATTTGACGAGTAGGGGTGAGACTGTGTTGGAAAAGCATGTATAATAAAATCAGTTTGTTTTAGATGATATGAAGCCTCGTGTTTTCTCTGTCTCAAGCTCAAACATGTCTTGTGGTGTGGCTCCAAGAGAGACTTCAATTCCAGTTTGCAGAAAAAAGAACAAGGAGTTATAATCACAGTGACAGTGACACGTATTATATAGTTTCAGTTTTACATGTAAATGCACTCAGAAATTAATTAATACTTTTATTGTAAATTTGATCAGATATAAATGACCTTTTAAAGCGGTAAATCCATTGCCCGAATCACCTGAAAGTTCACTCAATACACAACTTTACAGGATGTGTGTGTAATTGTCGTTTTCTCTTAAATCATTAATTAATTACCTTTTGTAACTTTTCTTACACTCCTTATTGTTTAGATCCTCATATAATTAGTTTTGACAATATAATCCTTGATCTTTGTTCATAATTGTGCTTTTAATAATGATTTAAAGCTTGATTTAGGAGAAATGTTTGCTTTACTGTATTTGTCACCTCATTGAGAACAAGTGCTTGGCATACTTATTGCAGTTTTTGTCCGTTGCTTGAACACATTTAGCAAAACTTCGCTCGTAGTGCCAAAATTTCTCCACACAAGTAAACATGACACGACACTGGGAAATATACCGTTCACATCGGTGTCAGATTAGAACTCTGCTATCAAAGCCTATCATTTCTTAGTCAAAATGCAACTCTGATGACAAAATGACACACACTTGCATCATATGAATACACTTTCAGATCAGGGGGAACACACTCGTCTACTTTATATAAAACACTGCAGTCTTTAACTTCCCCTGTTTTATTCAGTTCATCGGATAGCATTTACATTTATACACTTGGCAGACGCTTTTATCCAAAGCGACTTACATTGCATTCAATGTACACATTTTTACATTATGGTCAGTACTCCACAGTATTCTGCGAAGCAATGCAACACTCATAGTTTCTTTTTTTCCAACAAAGGTTTTCACAACAACCAAAAATGAAAGTACTGAAATGTTACAAATGACATAATACTGTCCATCACAGGACTATACTTCACACTACAGTACAGTCTCAATGGTACAGTGCTCTGTGCTGTACGGTATGTTACACAAAACTAAAAAAAAGGTTACTAAAGGAGCACTAGCCAACTTGCAATACAGTAATGTGATACGGTACAGTACTGTAAATACTGTAGATACAGTCAGGAATGGAGAGTTGCTGTTCTCCAGTCTGAATGTCCTTATGATGAATGAACTGTGAACTGGATGTGGAGGACTCTCTGCCCAGCTTCCCTCACTGTCAGGCCATGACTTGCCACAGGATCCACCAATGCTCTGATACTATCTGTTGACCATCTCTCTCTCTCTCTCTCTCTCTCTCTCTCTCTCTCTCTCTCTCTCTCTCTCTCTCTCTCTCTCTCTCTCCCCCTGCCTCAATGCTTGCAAAGTTCTCAGAATGGCTTAACCGAGGCCTATTTGTGGTTGGCTGATTGGTGTTCAGTTTTGCAAGTAATTGCCTAAAGGTGTGTATTTGAGTGGTTGAATGAAGTGTCTTATGTATGAAATAGAGTGTAGTATGCAGGACCGAGTGTGTTGCAGAATTGTACCAGAGTGCAGAGCAGTGCTTTTGTTTAATGAGTGTTACAAGTGTTTGAGATGACAAAAGCTTCAAGATGTGTTACTTTAGTTTAAGCATGGGTATATAGTGTTCAAGCAACGGGGGAAAACTGTAATAAACACAAAGGCAAGGCACGTTTATTTATATAGCACATTTCAGACACAATGGTAATTCAAAGTCACGACTCACCACATGTCTTGAGGAGATTAAGGCATGGATGGGAACTAACTTCCTCCAGCTGAACTCCAGTAAAACTGAGGCACTACTGGTTGGCACCCCTCATCAGATCCACTCCTCTTCCTTATCCCAGCTCATCTTTGACGGCCAGGTCATCACTTTCTCCTCCTCAGTCACTAACCTAGGGGTTCGGTATTATTAAACACAATATTAAACACATCTGCAAACCCTTCTTCCACCACCACCAAACTCCGTCCCCTTTTAACCTTTCCATAACCTTGCAGAAAAACTTGTCCATGCCGTTGTCTCCGCCAGACTGGACTACTGCAGCGGGGGGATTCATGAGTCTGAAGTCCTCCACCTACACCCTCAGATCTTCAGGCCACCTGCTTCTTCAAGTCCACACCACTACGCTTCGTACCATGTGTGTGTGTGTGTGTGTGTGTGTTGGGAGATCGAGCTTTCTGCTCGGCTGCACCGCGGCTCTGGAACCACCTTCCCAGTGGGCAGAGAGCGGTTCAGAGCCTGGACCAGTTTAAAGCTGAACTGAAGACTTTTCTCTTCAGAAAGGCGTTATCTGTATTTTAAACTCGTTTAGCTAATTGTGCAGTCTGCTGTCAATACCTTAAACCATTTCACATCATAAAACACAATTTCCAGATCTCACTTAGACTTTTCAGCAAATCTCTAAACACATTCTCATTGTCAAGACACATACTGCTCTCTAATGCACATGCCATTCATACGGGTTAACACAAGTGGCAACAATCAAACACAAATGGAGAACACAATGTCATTGATTGAACACAACCACTCAAAACTGATTTAACCTGTTTCAAATGATGAGACACAACCAATATCAGTACAGTGCATTGTAGGCTGTATACTGTACAATGAACAAATCTTATTGCCCTGAACATGTTGCTTTCCATTTGTTAACTCAGTAGGCTACTGACTGCTCAATAGATTTTGACCGGTTGCAGGTTCATATCAACAAAGAACGAGTTTGTGAGATGCAGAGTACAGTACTGTAAAAATCAGCCTAATCTAATGAAAATGCATATCTTTAGCACAAATTGTATTTATTGTGCAATTTATATGCCAAAATGAGTTTTTATGAGCATATGTTACGCAGTTTTCGTGTGCATATGATATGTCCTTTATATTGTGTTATGTGCACGTACTCCAAACAACTCAACCTACCCAATGGGGTGACAATGCAAACCATATGCACATAAAAAATAATTGTGCCGTATATATCGCACAATAAATACAATTTGTGATGTATATGCATTTCAATAGAATGAGTTGGTAAAAATAGGGCTACAAGCAAGAGGAAGAACAAAGAATTGCAAAGCAAAGCAGAGTAGTAATAATTTCTGATCAATTTTGAGCTACTATGATCACAAGACAATGACAGAAAAATATGAAATTTGTTTTGAGATTAAAATGTACTTCTGCCTGAGAACTGTTTTGAAGAATGTGTTTTCTATTTTTTGCTGTATTGTTTACTGATTGCTTGATAGTGTTCATCATTTTGATCACTTTGTTTATGATTTGAGAGCAGTGTTTGATTTTGAACACAGGTAAAACTGTTTTGAGGCGAAAGTTTCATTTTGCAAGAGGAGTCCGAGGTAGTGCTTGAAGAGGAGGTTTTGTGTTTAATGGTTTCAGAATATGGAGCAAGGTTTCAGAAATAGTGTTTTAGCAATTGAGAAAAACTGTAAGTGCAAACAATAACCATAATCAAAGCTCAATATTCAAAGTGCAAATAGAGAACATTTTTTTCTTCAAGCATGATAAAATGATGAAATCGTGTTTGAATGCGCGTTAACTTTCAATTTCGCAATCATGCGTGTGCTCGGTGATTAGGCAGCGGTGGTGCTAAGCGCGCAGTTTAAAATATGAGTCTAGCGCTTCTGTTGCACAACGAGTCCTCCGCCACAGTCTTGACCACTAACATGTAACACACACTCATAACACACACTGAATGCAAGCTTCACCAACATGCATCACAGCTCATAACACACGCTCGTCTTCTCGTCGCGTGATCACTGCTGCACAAGACTCGAACAACTCGTTCTAGAAGAGCTGATGGAATTATTAGTTCCCCGAATTATACCTTAGTAGGTCGCTTAAGGTAAACCTTCTTGTGTGTGACGTTAGCGGGTACTGTTCGTGGTGGCGGTGCTGAATTGGCTTATATCGATGGCTCAAGAATCGATTATTTACTCTATGCAGTGGCTGTTTCACTGAGTTATGCGGAAAAAATGATGTTTTTTATAAAAGAAGCACTTTAGTAATAGTTGAACTTTCATTTATCAAACAGAATTGCACCTAAATTTTACACAATTCTGAAATGAGTGCACAAACAAGCAACCAACCAGGGATGATTGCCCACGCAGAAGCTGCTTTACATTATTGTGCAAATAACTCATTTATATTATTAGATGGCCTAGTCAATAAAAATGCAACACGCAAAACATATAATCAGCTGCTACTATATGCGGAGAAAAAGGAAAGAAAGAGGAGAGCCATCAGCAGCTGGTTTCAGGACTAAGGAGGTAGCTGAGCTCCGTCCAGTTTGTCTCGACAAAGTTGGTCCAACAAGATCTAAATTTGCAAGATGTCATGGTATGCAAAATTTATTTTTAATAGCAGCTCCTGACATTCTAGCCAGGGACTAAAGTTTTCACGTGTGAAATAGTGCCCATACACTAAATGGCTCCGCGGACAGCGCCGTCTTTGATTTAGCACAATTCTATTTGCTGCCTCGCTGCCAAAGTTTGACTAAACTCCTCCACAATCATTCCCTTTAAATAGACTCCTAAGCCTTTCCTGTCTAATGGTTTGCCAGCTGATGTACCTTTGGATAATATCATTAAAAAGCTAACAACCATTAGTGTTTGTAATGAATTTTTAATGACAATTTTAATCTTTGCATTAAAACAAAAAACAAAAAAACAAATCAACTAGCCCAATTGATCACTGGGTGTATATTACAACTTCAGAATTATATTCGTATAGACGGACATATAAAGAAGCTTGTTTCACAGTGGTGGCCACTAGTGGAATGAACTTTTAATAGTGATAAGGTATAGCTAAGAGTGGTCCAGGCCAACCTTACAAAAGTATGACTTAAAGAAGGTATTCTTAACTAAGTTCGTTTCGGGAAACACATATTAACGTTAAGGGATACCTTAAGGTATAACTTAAGAATGACGTAGAGTTAAGAAGGTTTCGGGAAATGCAGCCCTGGTCATTAGAATATGACGAGACAGCATTTCACCTCGACGAGAAATCTCGTCACACCCCTAATTTAGACAGATAGATGGATGGATGGATGGATGGATGGATGGATGGATGGATGAATGAATGGATGGATGGATGGATGGATGGATAGATAGATAGATAGATAGATAGATAGATAGATAGATAGATAGATAGATAGATAGATAGATAGATAGATAGATAGATAGATAGATAGATAGATAGATAGATAGATAGATATCTTGGGCCCTATTTTAACGATCTGAAGCGCAAGTAATAATAATAATAATAATTCATTACATTTATATAGCGCTTTTCTAGACACCCAAAGCGCTTTTACATACAGAAGGGGGAATCTCCTCAACCACCACCAATGTGCAGCATCACCTGATGATGCGACGGCAGCCATATTGCGCCAGAACGCTCACCACACACCAGCTGATTGGTGGAGAGGAGACAGAGTGATTAGGCCAATCAGGATATGGGGATTATTAGGAGGCCATGATGGACAGAGGCCAATGGGCAAATTTGGCCAGGATGTCGGGGTTACACCCCTACTCTTTATCGAAGGACATCCTGGGATTTTTAACGACCACAGAGAGTCGGGACCTCGGTTTAACGTCTCATCCGAAGGACGGCACTCATTGACAGTATAGTGTCCCCATCACTATACTGGGGCGTTAGGACCCACACAGACCACAGGGTGAGCACCCCCTGCTGGCCTCACTAACACCTCTACCAGCAGCTCCTGGTTTTCCCAGTTGGTCTCCCATCCAGGTACTGACCAGGCTCAGCCCTGCTTAGCTTCAGTGGGAAACCAGTCTTGGGCTACAGGGTGATATGGCTGATGGCTGAAGTGTCAAAGCGCAGAGCGCAAGTAACTTTGTGGGCGGGTCTCGGCGCTGTTGCTATTTTCCCGGCGGGATAAATGGCTCTTGCGCCGGCGCAAATCTAAAATGGGTTGGTCTGAAGTAGCTTCATTATTCATAGGTGTGGTTTGGGCGTAACGTGAATAAACCAATCAGAGCGGCATCCAACATTCCCTTTAAAAGCAGCTGCGCAAGTTCCATTACGGATCGCTATTATTATGGCGTATTTACCAGGCGCACGCCAGGAGCGGTTCACAGCCGAGGAGACTGATGTTCTTGAAGAGCAGCCCTTACGAAATGAAAATATATTGCAGTATATTAGAAACTTTCATGCAATACATTAGGAAATATATTCACATATATGGGAATTAATATTTATATCTTTCAATATATTGCAATATATTGAAAGCGGCAATCATTTGTATATTTTGCAATATATTACATGAATATATAATATATTTTATAATACCATCAATATATTATTCCATATATTTACAATATATTAAAATATATTTCAACTAATATATTGGTAAATATATTTTCCTTTCGTAAGGGAGTGAAAGACAGAGGAGTTGTGTTGTATGGGGATGGAGAAACCCACACAAAATAGCGTCGGTTAAACAGTTTTTTATCTTTTTCAGTCGATTTTTTTTCATGGTTCTTGACAAACCAGTTTGTCAGATGTCCTTATATACAGATATGTCTCGCCACTATTGGGCAAACAGGTCTGATCCTTAATTACTACAATTAGCCTGAATCATTTGTAAGCTAGATTTATGCCGTCTCATGTGTTAATATATTTTTCTTAGTGTAACAATTTATGATTTGCAGAAATAACTGTTGCATCTGTGTAGATTACATGAGCAAAGTGTATGCGCGTTGTGCACGCTATACATTATGGTCAAGCATGCGCCCTTAAAATAGCATAATGAACAACGCCAGCGCGCCGCTGACTTTAGACTGGGTTTTTCTGGTCAGTGGCGCAACTGTTTAATGGAACAGCAAAATAGCTCCAGGGATTGTTTGCGCCGGAACACGCCTCCTTTTTTGCGCTGAACCGCCCAGGGAGCGCAAGTTCATTCACTAGTTTAGCGACGTGCTTCTGTGGAGGGAAAAGCGCGCTTTGCGCGGGTGCAAAATAGGAATGACACATGCGGCGGTGTACAAACTCAATTGCGCTGGGTGCAAGATAGGGCCCATTGTGTTTAGTTTTATTGTTTAGCTTTTTTTTTAATAACGTTAGTCTGTATTTATTTTAAATCCCCACTAGGGACAAGTGTTGTGAATTAGCTTTAGCTAAAAACACTATGATGCATAAATCAGATGAATTTTCAAGTTTATCTACACTCTAAAAAATGCTGGGTTAAAAACAACCCAAGTTGGGTTGAAAATGCACCGACCCAACAATTGGGTTGTTTTAACCCAATGGTTGAGTTGTTCTTACCCAGCAATTGGGTTGTCTTAAGCAACATTTAACCCAACCACTGGGTTAAAACAACTCAACCACTGGGTTAAAACAACTCAACCACTGGGTTAAAACAACTCAACCATTGGGTTAAAACAACTCAACCACTGGGTTAAAACAACTCAACCATTGGGTTAAAACAACTCAACCACTGGGTTAAAACAACTCAACCATTGGGTTAAAACAACTCAACCACTGGGTTAAAACAACTCAACCACTGGGTTAAAACAACTCAACCACTGGGTTAAAACAACTCAACCATTGGGTTAAAACAACTCAACCATTGGGTGAAAACAACTCAACCACTGGGTTAAAACAACTCAACCACTGGGTTAAAACAACTCAACCATTGGGTTAAAACAACTCAACCATTGGGTTAAAACAACTCAACCACTGGGTTAAAACAACTCAACCACTGGGTTAAAACAACTCAACCATTGGGTTAAAACAACTCAATTGTTGGGTCGGTGCATTTTCAACCCAACTTGGGTTGTTTTTAACCCAGCATTTTTTAGAGTGTATGTTTTTTGTATCTGGCCCTATCCAAATAAACTTAAATAAAAATAAACTGCTGTAAAAAATAAAGCTTGACTATTATAATACTAACTGCAGATAGTCAGTCTGCCACAGGAAAGGTCGAATCTAGTGACAGCAAGAAGTTTAAATCCTGAGGATGTACGCTTGTGTAAAGCTGAAGTAACTCAGAGAAATGATGTGCAAGGACACTGAGGCAAAAAGTTTTTGATAAATAACACTTAATGGTAGGAGAGGAGTCAGGCAGTCAGTGTTATAGGCGGGTCAAGTAAAATACTCAAGATAATCTGCATCTGTCTCTTTTCCCTCTCCGTGTTCAGTGTCCTGGTTGTGGCAGCTTCATTGTGAGGATGGATGTTTCCAGTCTCTGTGTGCAGTGCTCCGTTTGCACAGCGAAGAACAGAAAAACCTTTGAGTTCTGCTGGAAGTGTATGAGGGAGTGGAAAGGACCTCAAAACCGTGCTGATCGATGTGAAAATGAGGGATGCTGCTCTATTGACGAGAAACTGCTGAGAGACTGTCCAATGATCACTTTAACATACTTTAAAAATGAAGTGCAGTGTCCAAAAATTTGTGCATGCCCATCTTGCGGTGCGCTGATTGAACACAATATGACTGGATGACTATAGCTATCAGCCATGCACACTGGCACTAAGGCAAATGTTTTAATGAATATAAATACACATAAATACGTACATTTAAATTTTTTGTGCGTGTGTGAGTATGTGTGCGTGTGCGTGTGCACGTGTGTGCGTGTGTGAGTATGTGTGCGTGTGTGAGTATGTGTGCGTGTGCGTGTGTGCGTGTGTGAGTATGTGTGCGTGTGCACGTGTGTGCGTGTGTGAGTATGTGTGCGTGTGCACGTGTGTGCGTGTGTGAGTATGTGTGCGTGTGTGAGTATGTGTGCGTGTGCGTGTGTGCGTGTGTGAGTATGTGTGCGTGTGTGAGTATGTGTGCGTGTGCACGTGTGTGAGTATGTGTGCGTGTGTGAGTATGTGTGCGTGTGCACGTGTGCGTGTGTGAGTATGTGTGCGTGTGTGAGTATGTGTGCGTGTGCACGTGTGTGTGTGTTTTCACAGGCTCCATTAAGACCAATGATGTCCATCTCCATTATACATTCATTCCTGGTGTTTAAACAAACAGT
The DNA here is from genome assembly GCF_024679245.1 of Pseudorasbora parva. NCBI lineage: Eukaryota > Metazoa > Chordata > Actinopteri > Cypriniformes > Gobionidae > Pseudorasbora > Pseudorasbora parva. The sequence goes on along the minus strand of NC_090196.1, from coordinate 35,781,064 downwards.
AAAGTTACACAGGATTACATTTTGTTCCTTTTTTCATGACAGACACTTAAAATAATCATCACACACTCATTTCAAACCAAAGCACTTAGTCTTGATCCTAGTAAAGTCTGTAGGGTCCTGGGATTGTTTGATTGTGATTATTGTAATTCCCTTTTCTGTGTAAATCACTTTGGATTAGTGTATGAAATGTGTGATATGAATAAACATGTCACCAGTGATTTTCTGGAATCGGTTTGTCATATATGTGAGATGCTCTTTGTTCATTGGAAAATTGCTGAACAAAAGAGCAAAGTTTGTTTTAGATTATCCTGTAATAAAGACATTTGCTATAAGAACCTCTACAAGTTAAGTTTTACATTTACCCAATATAATATTCTTCAGCACTGTACAAACAAACTTACAAGCATAAGAACAACAATATTCTCATTTAAACCGAAAAATAACGTTCCACAACAATCTTTGCATTTGCAATGCAGTAAATTTAATTATTGTGATATTAACTGCACTTAATAATAATATTAATAATATAGGCTAATCATAACACTGTAAACTAATAATATAACCACAATAAAGCATACAGTAAGGATATTACTCATGAGATCACGGTTAGCTTCACCGTCAGACTGATTGGTCGGTTTGAAGTCTGACACAATGAGAATATTAATAATTACATTTTAGAATCACAGTCATTATGTTACGTATCTTAAGAACCCGTCAGACCATCTCGCAGTCACCAGACTTACATTTGATTATCAAATTAGACAATTCTTTACTTTATAAATGGTATCATTAAAGGAAGAAAAAAATAGATGACTGCTTCACTGAGCAATTTATGCAACAGATTTCTGAACAGAAAGATGATTACTTAAAAGAGATGCACATTTTGTTGCTTGTAAGCTTTAATTATTTATTGCAGTTAATGCAAGACTTGAAATCTACGGGTCAGACTCGAGAGTTTGGGACACTTGAATAGACCATTATTAATAGACAAATATGCAAAATACGATGTGGGTCATCGCGCCTGGCCCACCTTTACAGGTACCCTGCCCTGCACCATCTGTGGTCCAGCGGCATCGCTCTCTCCACTCCTCTCCTTCTTCCCTTCCAAGGCACCAGCGGGACTATGCCGAGCGGGACCGTCCTCCTTCCTGAGCCAAGTCAGGCCTTGGCCACATACCTGAACAAGACTTGGGTGGCTACAGCCGGTCATCAGATGGGCACCCCCCTTCATTGATGTTTCATCAATTTAAGCCCATGACACCTCGGGAGGGCTTGACAGCAGATCCAGCGTCCTGGCTCTACCCCAGCTGACCACCACCCGTCTCTGCTGTTGTTGATCCTTCCCCAGGTTGGCTCCGCCACTGCACATCTCGCTGTATCCAGATCCATCGGGATGCTGTTTCTGCCTGTTTGGTGACATTGGCTACCAACGGCTTCCTGGCCAGACCCTCGATACCCAGTATTCCAAGGGTTCTCCAGAGTGACTGCCCAGCAAAGCCCCTGCAGCCGACCTCCACAGGCAGGTTCCAGGCCTTCCACCCGTTTTGCTGGCTTTTTAGGACAAGGTCTTGGTATTTTTTGAGCTTACGCTCCTGTGCCTCCTCCATCCTCTCTTCCCAGGGCACTGTTAGCTCTATGAGCACCACCTGCTTGATACCTTTCGACCAGAGGACAATGTCTGGTCTAAGGCTTGTATGGGCTATTTCTTCTGGGAATTTTAGCTGCTTTTTAAGGTCGGGCCTCATCTCCCAGTCATTTGCTGAAGCCAAGATCCCTCTACCCTTTCGTCCTGTTGCAAGGCTTTCTCCTGGCCTGACGAAGTGGATAAAGTTAGGCCCGTTAGAAATCTTCTTCACCTTCTTCCTCGCCTGCTCTACGCCATCTGCCAACTGGGCTAGAATCTTGTCGTGTCGCCACCTTAATTTCCCATCTGCCAAGCCTAACCGACATGATGAGAGTACATGCTTGAGGTTAGCTGTTTTTCCACAAAGCTTACAATTGGGGCTCTCTGCCAGGGGTGCCGTATGGAAGTAAAACTGTGCCACTGGATTTTGAATTCTAATTTTTAGCACTGAATTTTTTTACATCGAATTTTTTAACACTGAATTTTATTTTGCATCTAAATCAGACTTTGAATTTTAAAAGCCATCGAATTTCTAGCACTGTTTTTTTTGCCTATGACATTTTTTCAATGTTTTAAAAAAATTCAGTGTAAAAAGAAATTCAAAGTCTCAAAAAATTCAGTGTAAAAAAATTCAACGTCTCAAAAAATTCAGTGTAAAAATATTCAGAGTCAACATCCGGGTAACCAAGGAGAAGCAATCGATCCCTGTATCAAATCATCCAACATCCAGCCAATCATTTACGCTCCATTGGTCATTGTGACGCTGAAACAGGAAGGCGGGGAACAGGGCCGTAGGCACCCTAGGCGAGATTCATATGTTGTGCACCCCCCCCCCCCTCTTTTTTTTTTAAACTACAACTTATTAAGTACATATGACTTCCTTATTTCATGGGCATATTGTACATGCATTAATTGAATAATGTAGCTAGGTTTATTATCTCTGAGATCACAGATGTTGGGGGGTTCGGGGGCATGCTCCCCCGAGAAAAATTTGATTTCTATGATCTACATATGTGTATTTTAAGATGTTCTGAAGGCCAAAAAATTAGATAACAATAGCTTGAAAACCATGTCACTCGGCGCCGCTGCGGATTGAAGAACACAGTGACACAAAGACTAAAAGACGGGACGAAGCAGTAGCCGAAGCCTTGCGCCAGTTTCATGTTTTAAAGGTTAATCACATATTTTTTTAGGGGGGGCTGATGCATAAGTTCATAAAAAAGGGCCTAGTGACGCCCATGGTTATGACAGTATTAGCCTACTTGATCAATTTACACTAAACAGCTATCTCTGATGTAAAAAAAAAAATATTCAAATGAACTGCTATAATGTTCTGCACCTGAAATGAGCATGGCGTGTGGTCCGTCCAGTACTAATATTCAGTGTAATGTTTTGCTCAACGTTATGATAGAGGGACCAGCTTAGTAGAGAACAAGTAACCAATAAGTAGACTATACCTGTATATTTCACTTTCTTTTTACGATACTGAGCCCCTGATGGCTTTGACCTTTTCATGATGATGAAACTAAAGCACGCTGTAACGAGTAGAAATATAGTGTGGCCCCTTTAAGAGTTGCGAGCGCTCCCTGCAAACGAAGTCTGCATTTTGTGAATGTGCGCACTGAGTCTTGAGCTCCCATGTGTGGGGATTATTTTCTGTTTTCTGTTGCTAACAGTTATTTTGTTTTATTAAGTAATGCTGTGGACGGAAAGGGAGTTTGTGATGAGAGTTCAGCGGGGAATAAAGTGCGATCTGTTTGATGTTAATCGCCTCCGTGTTTGCATCCACTACAGTTACATTAAGTGAGCTATCCGCATTTTTCACTCGGGACACAAGCGTTACAACGCCACGGATTACGACGTTCCCTGCCGCCCTCTACATGATCTCATTTCATTACAGCAGCTCCACTATCACCATGGCGACTTCACTCCAATAATCGCAACTAATTATAATGCCTTAAAATAGCAAAAGTACGAAATATTAATAATAAAATATATATGAAACAACTAAAAAATCTTGTTGGGGCGGGGACTCATTGACGCCCCCCAGCTGTTGGCGCCCTAGGCGACCGCCTAGTTTGCCTATGACTAGAAACGGCACTGGCGGGGAAGTTCACTTCAGGTGAGCTCCAGAGCTCAGCAGCATGGCTCAGAACACACACGATGGCGCTTCAGTGAGTTTACTCATGACTGTCACTACCAAGGGGATAATCTAGCGCTCGGAAAGCGTTCCCCCCATAGGGGCTGCCATTGCTAACCAAGCCATCACCTGCTGTTAGCATCCCATTGACTCCCATTCATTTTTGAGTCACTTTGACAGTGAATAACTTTACATCTGAGGCGTTTAAAGACTCCATTTGTCCATTGTTTATTTCTAAAGAAACACGACAACGCATAAAAGGCTCCGTTACCTTGTATCTTACACTATCGCCCCGCAGAAGCTGTTTTTGTAAAAATAGGCTAACGATTGCGTCATAACCAACGCGACTCTGTCGCACAGTAGAGAAATGACCGTATAGACCTGAGGAGACGCTCGCAGGCAATCTTTACTGTCTATGAGACAGTCGGGGGGACGTGGAGACATAAAGTCTGATAAAGTCAAGGGGGAAGAATGGGGAGAAGCCCATAGTGAGCCAAAAGCAACGGGAGAAAATATTTAAACAACGTGATTCAGCTTTCGCTTTCCACAACTACTAGAAGACCTACAGCTGTCAGACAGGAGGCTCACGTCACATCTACGTCCTCAAGCTCAGTCTGAGCCTGCGCAGTTCGCTCAGCCATCAGGAAGTGAGTGCTCCTAGGTTGACTTCATTATTTCGGCGTTGACGTCAATGGGGTCGCTTGGTCCATTTCTTTTACTGTCTATGGTCACTACTCGATCCGTACCGGCAACACGATTTGTTCTGCGCATGCGCGAAAACGTACTTTTGACGTCACTTCCTGTCATCGCCAAAGTTTTTTGCGACAACGGTGTCACTTTTTAAAAAGATATATTATTATAATTTTTTTATTGAACAAATACAAAAGCAAACAGCCACAGTTCAAAAAGGATTCAACAACAAAACAAATATAAACAATAGACCGACAGCAAAATGAATTAAACAAACAAACAAACAAATACATAATTAAATAATAAAAAAGAACTATATATATATATATATATATATATATATATATATATATATATATATATATATAAAAAAGGAAACTATAAAAAAAAGCACACAAAAAAACAACAACAACAAAATTGAGCAAGGGGTGACATGCAATTTATAGTAGCCTAAATTAGGTTCAAGAGAGAGAGACAGAGAAAAATATGCCGATGCCTTTTTTTCCCTTTTTACATTATAAAAAGGTATATATACTTCTTGCACCGCATAGAGGACTTTAAAGCTTTGGCATTGCTGGAAGAAAAGACAGTCTCTAAATAACATTTCAGATCTTTACAAAAAATAATAAAGAAAGGTTTAACAGACAAAAAAAATGCACTTGTGTATAAAAAAAAACGTAGCTAAAAAAAATAAATAGATTTATAAGAAAAAAAAACTTGTCTTTAAGACTTTTGTCAGAGTTATACAAAAAAATACAAATGGGACATCCTTAAACTCCAAATAAAAATTGTCTAAGAGAGAAAAACATACAAACAAACTAAATTTCTTCCAAAAAAAAAAAAAGTAACTACATGAAAACAATCCCAAAAAGGTGAGGGACAGACTCATCTTCCACTCCACAAAAGGAGCAAAGGGCATCTCAGGAAACATTTTTTGATATAAATAAATTGTCCCGTGTGTTTCTTAAATGCAGACATATGTATTCTTTATATTGTAGACAAGTATGTTGAAGTAGAAAAAATAACTTTTTCATTTTAAAAAATGAAATATTGAATGCAAACAAAAACATCTGAATTTCCCAAATGGGGTCAAGCAAGTCTAAACTATTTAATCAATGTAATTAGTGCCACATAATAATAACCTTGGAATAGTCTACATTTGTATTTTCCAAGTGAGGTCTCGTAAATGTGGAGACTTAGATTCTTATAAAGATTTTATTTAACTAGGCTATATGGTATAAACGCATCAAAACAACTACTTTAAGCTTACAGACTTGCTGCTTATTTGTTGTTTTTTGGTTACATCTTATAAAGCATATTGTAGTTTGCATTTGAATATCCCTCTACTAGTTTTACAAGGGTTTGATATCCTAGATGTTAAATGTAGCCTACAAATCAGTTTCTAAGGAACTTCATCACTGTTAGTGATTATTCAATTAAGGTTTATGGGAAATTATTAGCACTTGTAGGCTATTTCACCAACTGTGTAATATTTCTGTCACTAAGGAAAGCAAAGAGCTGGATGATGTCTTAAATTTTATTTGTATGATGGGTAAATATTATATTGACAAAGCAAGATAGGCCTACCTACCAAACCTAGCTGCAAAGTATTTGCTTATGATTAATGTTATGTTTAAATCCAGGTAAGCATGAGGACAAGAAATTTCCCAATTCTCAAAGTTTTATTTAGTCCACAAGCAGGACAAACAAACCAACAGTGCCAGATGGTTACGTTGACAGCAGGTGCAACAACTCTTCCATTCTTACGATACCCTTTTTATAGCTAACAACATGTGAACTATAGCGCCATCTCCTGACAAATACACAAACACAACAATTAAAATGTATTATCAACTCTTCAAAAATCACATATTCATTGTTCTTTATTGTTTATTTTGTATTGATTTATAGTTATGCAATAAATAAAAAACTATCGCGGTACGGATCGAGTGGTAGTAATTCAAAAAACTGCCGTAAATTGCTTTGCCATGTCAAACAGGAAGTAGAAACATTTTCGCGCATGCGCAGAACAAATCGTGTTTCCGGTACGGATCGAGTAGTGACAATGACCAATGGAGCGTAAATGATTGGCTGGATGTTGGATGATTTGATACAGGGATCGATTGCTTCTCCTTGGTTACCCGGATGTTGACTCTGAATATTTTTACACTGAATTTTTTGAGACGTTGAATTATTTTACACTGAATCTTTTGAGACATTTTTTTTTTTTACACTGAATCTTTTGAGACGTTGAATTTTTTTACACTGAATCGCTAGAAATTCTATGGCTTTTAAAATTCAAAGTCTGATTTAGATGCAAAATAAAATTCAGTGTTAAAAATTCGATGTAACAAAATTCAGTGCTAAAAATTAGAATTCAAAATCCAGTGGCACAGTTTTACTTCCATAGTGCCGCCAGAAATTCTGGGTCCTATGGAAAACAAAATTTCTGGGCCCCCTACAATTTTTACAGATAAAATTTAACCCAATAAACATGCCCAGTATACTTTAAAAAAGATACTTAGCACATTGCATAGTTAAAATGTCTAAAGATGAGTACAAAGCCTACAAAAACAAGAAAAAAATATAGAAAGATGTACTTGTTTACATAAAAGGGAGAACATTTATTATCTCAATTGCAAGAACAGAACATACTGTACACATATTGACATATACTTTACATGAACAAGCTTTAGCTGGGTCCACCTGCTCAATCAGGAAACATCAGCTAGAACTAACCCATAATTAAATCAGTCAAGGAATAAAACTAGCTAGGCCAAAAGGGCTCAAAATCAAGACACATCAGGAGCAATGCCAGGTGTGTCATGGCATTACTCATTCAACCTATTGTAAGTCGATGTATCATCACAAAAATATATTATGAAGGTTGAAAAGTTACCTAGTGCTGCTTTAAGAACATCAAGACAGCATCGATCGTAGCAGCAGCACTGTCACGTGACAGAACATACACACGGCAAACTGATTTTGCAATTTTTGAAGCGTGTAGATTACTTTTTGTTTATCATCATGTGGCGAACACAGTAGATAAGTCGTGTTTAGAGGCTTCAATCTTCGTGAAGTTTCGCGCTCAGGCTCACCTTGTTCATTTGAGACGGGGACGGGGGGCGTGGGAGAAGGGTGTGCAGCAGCCACTGAATCTGTGTCTACGAGACATGATAACCCGGAGACAGCACAGCAGAGATGTATTGTTGGATGTAAATCATAATTCAGTAATTATTTTAGCTAGATAAAAGCAGGTCATGTAGCAACAAAAATAAGTAGGCTAACTCTGAAAGTTTTGGAATAACATTAGAGGAATAGGGCAAGCTGCCTTTCTTTTTGAAAAACTGTGTGTAGACTGTGTAGACTACTGTAGACTTTGGCGTTCTCTGTCTTCTCTTTCCTTCTTTTCTTTCCGTTTTTGATGCCCCGACTTTTGATGTGACATATCTGCGTGTGTCACTGTCTGCGCTTCATCATAGCAAGTGCAATAACCAAGAGACGCTCACGCTAGCGCGGACCGTGCAGGTGGAATGAACCATTGTGAGGGAGGGGGGAGAAGGTTGTGACTGACATTTTGAAATTAGTTTTGTAAATATAAAATCTATGGTCAAAACGGACAAAATACACATTTACTGCATGATGGGCCCAAGCACATTTAATGTATGTATAAAAAAGAGAAAAGAAATTAGAAAAGAAAAAGGAGGTCTGCTCTTCTGGGCCCTAAATCAGTCTGGGCCCTTAGAATCGTCCTAACCTTCCACCCCTTTACGGCGCCCTTGCTCTCTGCTAACCCCCACGTGTGGAGATTTGATGGAGTAGGCAGAACATAATACACAGAACACATCAGAAACTTTACTCGGTGTCCTTCCATACTCCAGATGTCCTGCCAGGTCAGGGCCCTCCCTCGTACTCCCTCCCACTTTGTCCAGCTGCCCTGTTTCTTCATGGCTACAGCCTTGACATGCCGAAACTCCTCTTCTGCCTTTCGAACCTCCATCTGCACCATAGTACGCCGCTTCTTTGGGTCGGCATTGTTCCAGCTCACTCTAGTGGAGCAGCCTAGTCCAAGTCTGCCCTGGGCTACTGTCCCCACGATATCTGACTGATGCAATCGGACCTCTGCCTCTGTCAGTGCTCTGCTAGCTGACCACTTGCGGCCTGTCCTGACCACAATGCCTGCCTGGCGTACTCTTTCATCTTTGCTGTCTCGCAGCATCATGGCCTGACGCGTCTTTGTCGCCTTAAACTCCTCCACCACTGATGTCACAGGCAGCTGTAGCTTGCTGCCTGTGCTATACAGCCCGATGGAGCAAAAGCTTCTTGGGACCCCCAGCCATCTTCTCAGGTAAGTGTTTATCTTCCTTTCCAGCCCCTCGACGGTGGATACAGGTACCTCATTAACTAGCAGAGGCCAAAGCAGTCTAGGGAGGACCCCATGCTGGTAGCCCCAAGCCTTATACTTGCCAGGCAAGCCGCTTCTCTCCAGTGATGTCATCCAGGTGTCTGTTTGGATAAGCATCTCCCTCACGCTCTGCCTATCATTGAGGTCTGCTCTGAACCACTTCCCCAAGCTCTTTACTGGTTTTTCTTGGACCGTGGGGATGATGGTATCTCTGATCTTGAAGCGGAACCGGTTCTGTATACGCCCCTTCCTCAGGACCAGGCTTCTGGACTTTTCAGGTTTAAATCCCATCCTTGCCCACTCGGTGAGCTCGACCAAGTCTTCCAGGATCCATCTGCCTTCGGGTCCTGATTTCGCTGTAATCGTGAGATTGTCCATGAACGCTCTTACAGGTACCTGTTGGACGCCCGTCGCCAACATTGCACCCCGGTGTACCTTCTCTGCTGACTTGACTAGAAGGTTAATTGTTGCAGAAAACAGAATCACTGAGATCGTGCAGCCTGTAACAATGCCCACCTCCAGTCTCTGCCAGTCAGTGGTAACGTCTCCACAGGTGAAACGCATTTTGAACTTATTGAAGTAGCACTGCAAGAGCTTCTGGAATCGCTCTGGCACATGGTAGGTCTTCAATGTCAGCTCAACTAACTTGTGGGGTATCGTTCCATAGGCATTTGTTAGATCCAGCCACAAAACTGCCAGGTCACCATGATTTTTCTTTGCGTCCTCAATAATTTTTGTGATCACACTGGTATGCTCAAGACAGCCCGGCACCCCTGGAACTCCACCCTTCTGGACTGACGTGTCCATGTATCCGTTGTCTAACATGAAAGTAGTCAGCCTCTTTGCCAGAATCCCAAGGAAGATCTTTCCTTCGATATTGAGGAGTGAAATAGTACGGAATTGCTTGATCCCCGTCGAATTTTCTCCTTTAGGGATGAAGCATCCCTCTGCAATCAACCAGTCGTCAGCAAGGAGGTCCTTCCTCCATGCCACTCTCAGTAGCTGCCAGAGTCTTTTTCTGAGATTTTCACAGTACTTATACACCTTATAAGGGATGCCATTAGGTCCCAGTGACATTCCGCTCTTCGCAATATCTTAATGCACTCCCTCAAGTTGTCTCGGATCTCCGTCAATGCTGGCTTCTCCTCCGTTGCTGCTTCACGGAATGCCTTCCTTAGCCTCCGCAGATCCCCTCTAAGTGTTGCTATGCTCTTCAAACGTCTGTTTTCCTTGGGCTGGCTGTTTGTTCCTGCCCTTTGCTCTTCCTTTCCAAAGCGATCCACACCTATACTCCAGATGATTAATGCCATGGCCTTGAGCCTCAAACCAAATCTAAACATTAGATTTGGTTTGACTTTTGTTCTAACACTTGTTTTGTTTTTAGTCAAGTCTAGTCTGTTTCGTCCCACTTTATATATGGCTTTGTCCATTATGGTCTCCTTTAGACCTGTGTCAGGGTCTGTATTTAATGTATATGCTTTATAATTTATACCTGAAATGTCATTCTGTTTTTTGCTGATTTAAAACTGAATGCACACAAGAACAGAAACAGCACACACTACAGTGTGTACTCTTTATAAAACAAAATTAAATAAGTAAAAACTGAAAGCAAGAAAAATAATTTTGAAGTTTGAACATTTAATGTGGTATTGAACCTAATAACGTATGTAACAAATAGCAAAAACCAGTTTTAAATACCATGATTGTATCTGTGCATTAACCAATGTTTAAATCTTTGTATTTTGTCTCTTCTCGTTTTATTGCTTGAATACATTTTAATGTCATTTGGCAAATATGGAAGTGGAAATAGAAAATGTTTAATGAACGTGTGTGTGTTCATAAATGAACCTTTAACCTAGAAAATACAAAAACTCATAGATAGTTGAAACTGGTTAGACCTGCTGCAAGTAAATGTGGAGCGTCTGCTTCATGTTCCAACACACACTATAAATACAGTCTCATCTGAAGTTATTCCAGCAGGAGCAACTGTGTGTGTGTGTGTGTGTGTGTGTGTGTGTGTGTGTGTGTGTGTGTGTGTGTGTGTGTGTGTGTGTGTGTGTGTGTGTGTGTGTGTAAACTGATGTTAGTCAACATAATTTTAGTTTAAATCCAAGTTCAGAGACTTCCTCATTTTTTAAAGCTCCAGTGTTTATTCTGTACGGAGCTCATATGGCACATTATGACGGGGGAAATATGAGGTGTGCAGAAATCATAATATACCTGAACACTGCAATAATCACTCATCACTGAAAATTAAGAGCAGCGTTGTTTCAAAAACTGTTTAACCATCTGGTCAATTAGCATAGGGCCATTAAGGATCCGCATATAATCTTATTGGGCCCATTTCTTGCCCATATGGGCCACACATACAAATGTTGGCTGGGTCTTTTCTCTACGTAGCTGACATGTGCCACACGAGAAATATTGAGAAAATAAACGAAGAGCTTTATAAGTAGGCCTATATGTTGAAGTGGGATTTATCGCTCGTTGTCTCTGAGAGATATGCTTCCAAAACTCAGTTTTCACTTTCTGTAGTGAATAATTGTCTGGGTTTGAGACTTCTTCTCCAGAATAACTCTCACACAGAGTTTAAACATTGTGTGTGTTTTCTATCCAGACTTGCCTTCATGATTTAAAACAGGAAAAAATGTCAAATATGGACACCGGTTCAAATTTCCTGTGATAATACAATTAAGTAAATATTAAAAATGAGTAAAGAAAGTGGAACAGGTGAATGAATGATCAAGTAGTTGAATAAATGAGGCGCTGGTGTAGGCCTAATGCACACACAGGTGGCTTTGGAGACATCGGGAGCCTAATGGTTTATCCATTCTGCAACATGAACTGGAGCTGAGCAACAGTTTGCTGAATACCAGCTAGTTTGTTTATTAGCTGTTAACTGAAAGAACTTAAAGATTACAGAACAAATCAGTGTAGATTGCACATCACATTATTTTAATTTCAAGATTTTAGCCAATAAACAGGTGAAATATTACACAGTCAATGCGTCCTTAATATATGCTTTTATATTTTAATATATTTAAAATGTCCTGTTTATCCCTTTATATATAATAAATGTTTATATTAGTCACCTATCTGTACATAAATAAGTACATAATGACTAAAATACATACAAAAACAAACCTATATTAAAGCTGCGAGCAGCGATGAAAGGAAAACAGAGCATGATGGCAATGCATTAAAGTGATAGAGACAGGAGGACTACGGCCCTCATTTGTATTCACCACACTTCCTGTTTCCAGATGGTGGCGCTATGACTAACTATAACTATATTTTGGTGTGTATATGAGTTCAGGCTAGGACTCTTATCAAACATCTTATAAATGTTAAATACAGAAATATATATATATTTTCTGCTATCATGCAGTACTGTATGTGAGCAGTGAAATGAACACACATTAACACATTTAAACATGTGTGTTTCTGGTTATATAACATGCACATATATATGTCAGGTATATTTCATCTTGTGAGGTCACAATACAGACTTTTATTGACATTTAATTCCAGTCTGGTGTGATAGTCTAATATAGATCTTATTCTGTTCTCATGCAGAATCAATGTAGGATAATGATATCAGTTTCTCTGTAAGATCATGAGGCATCTTCATCACGTGAGTTTTCTTTATTCATCAGTCTTGTTTACATTAATGAGTATTTTCTAAAAGAGACCATATGATATGAATGACAAACACATAATTATGATAAAGTTTGAATGTCTATCAAATATGTCACTGAATGAACATGTACAGTGTTCACGATAGTACTATGGTCAGATCTGAAACACAGCGTTACATGCGGAGTACACATCACCTGAATCATCACAGGAACAGCACGATATCACCGTTTGGGGAAATATGAGAAGGTACAAATACATAAAATGCAGATGAACTGTTTAAATGACACTGAATAACTAAAGCGAGAAAGTGAATATCAGTTTATGTTGTCTTCAGCGGAATAGTGTAAATGTGACACCAGATTCAGATCATCGTGTGTGTGTGTGTGTGTGTGTGTGTGTGTGTGTGTGTGTGTGTGTGTCAGACACAGGGTTATATCTTCAGGACACACATTGTCCGTTTACACAGAGACATCAGGGCACATTCGGCTCCTATAGTGTTTAGTTTCCATCGGTGCCTGAGATGTTCATTTACTGATTCTGGCACTGATTCCGATTCCTGGTAAGAGCTTTTAAACAGAATATTTCCAATGTTATCGATGACAGCAACAGAGACGCCACATGCACAACGATGGACTGAATATCAAATATAATGTTTATTTAGGAAATCTCAATGAACACCAAATCTCTCCAAACGACAGAATACAATAGAAGAACGTCTTCACATTTAGGCTTTGCAATACAGTTTTTCTCAATTGCTAAAACCCTATTTCTGAAACCTTGCTCCATATTCTGAAACCATTAAACACAAAACCTCCTCTTCAAGCACTACCTCGGACTCCTCTTGCAAAATGAAACTTTCGCCTCAAAACAGTTTTACCTGTGTTCAAAATCAAACACTGCTCTCAAATCATAAACAAAGTGATCAAAATGATAAACACTATCAAGCAATCAGTAAACAATACAGCAAAAAATAGAAAACACATTCTTCAAAACAGTTCTCAGGCAGAAGTACATTTTAATCTCAAAACAAATTTCATATTTTTCTGTCATTGTCTTGTGATCATAGTAGCTCAAAATTGGTCAGAAATTATTACTACTCTGCTTTGCTTTGCAATTTTTGGTTCTTCCTCTTGCTTGTAGCCCTATTTTTACCAACTCATTCTATTGAAATGCATATACATCACAAATTGTATTTATTGTGCGATATATACGGCACAATTATTTTTTATGTGCATATGGTTTGCATTGTCACCCCATTGGGTAGGTTGAGTTGTTTGGAGTACGTGCACATAACACAATATAAAGGACATATCATATGCACACGAAAACTGCGTAACATATGCTCATAAAAACTCATTTTGGCATATAAATCGCACGATAAATACAATTTGTGCTATAGATATGCATTTTCATTAGATTAGGCTGATTTTTACAGTACTGTACTCTGCATCTCACAAACTTGTCCTTTGTTTCTGTGATATTGTAATACTCGTTCTTTGTTGATATGAACCTGCAACCGGTCAAAATCTATTGAGCAGTCAGCACTGTCAACAAATGGAAAGCATCATGTTCAGGGCAATAAGATTTGTTAATTGTACAGTATACAGCCTACAATGCACTGTACTGATATTGGTTGTGTCTCATCATTTGAAACAGGTTAAATCAGTTTTGAGTGGTTGTGTTCAATCAATGACATTGTGTTCTCCATTTGTGTTTGATTGTTGCCACTTGTGTTAACCCGTATGGATGACGTGTGCATTAGAGAGCAGTATGTGTCTTGAACATGAGAATGTGTTCAGAGTTTAGCTGAAAAGTCGAAGTGAGATCTGGAAATTGTGTTTTATGATGTGAAATGGTTTAAGGTATTGACAGCAGACTGCACAATTAGCTAAATGAGTTCAGGCAACTGAGAAATTTGTTCAGCCGATGGGTTTTAGTGTTTTAGCAATTGAGAAAAACTGTAATAAAATATTTGCTTTTACACTCTAAAAAAATGCTGGGTTGTTTTAACCCAATGTTGGGTCAAATATGGACTAACCCAGCAATTGGGTTGTTTTAATCCTGTGGTTGGGTTAAATATTTGCTTAAGACAACCCAATCGCTGGGTTAAAACAACCTAACTGCTGGGTTAGTCCATATTTGACCCAACATTGGGTTGTTTTTGTACTCAGAATTTTTTAGAGTGTAGCAGTAATAATGTTCGGTAACACTTTAGTCTGGGAAACACATTGCAACAGTTCCAGTAAACTATTATTACTCCTAGTATTCTCGGATTATTGCAAGCTGTAATTTTACTCCTGGCCGTTAGAGGGTGCTAAGGAGTCATTATCTTGGAGATTGCTCTCAGCCAGAGAGTAAAAGGAAAAAGGAAGAGTGTGTCAGGTGTATCTGTTAGCTGGGAGTTTGGAAAACACTTGTTGAGGAACATTTGTGTTCTACATCTCAATATGGTTTTTTATCGACTTGATTTTGAGGACATCTCAACTGATTCAAGTTTGTGATTTATTATTTTCTTCAATTGGGGATGATTTCTGAACTCCTTTATGAACTTGACACTATGACACTTTTCTTCTGGATTAACCTTCGTTGGATGAGCTTACTTATCTTACTTTACTTTATTTATAAAAAGGACCGTGTACAATTTTTAACATACATGTTTCCATTTCATGTATTGTACCGGATTTATCTCAAAGCTAATTTTCACCCGCAGTCCTTTAGCAGGTCAACATAAACAATAAAATAACATCACAATACATATATACACAATAAGAACACACACATACTGTCACTACAAACATTTAAGCAGCAACCATGTCAGTATCTACAAATGTGATTACATTTTAAAAAGATTTGAACTGCATTTTTGAAAGACCATTAGATTTCCACCCTTTATATCCTCTGGCACAGCTTTCCATTGAGTCGTAGCTTTCACAGCTAAAGACGATTGTCAAAAAGCAGAACGACAAAAAGGAACGGCACGATTTCTCATAGATGATCTACTAGATCTCACAGAAATATTAGGATGGAAACTAACAAAATCACTGAGTACCAAAGGAGCCAAAGCATTTACTATTTTATAAACCATACACACATTTGTAAAAAGTCCATCATTTTCAAAACTCAATAATTTATATTTCTTCATTAATGCTGCTATTGAACTTGAACTACCGTCTTCTAACGTCTGCAATGGTGTGATGAGCAAAGGACTTTAGTGAGAACTTTGGGTGGACATTTATAAGGTCGGTTTCTGAATGTGAAAAGATTGATAACTCTGCTTCATGTAATGTTATCAAGATTTTTTGATGTTCTTAAATTGTATGCTCTTCTGATAAGGGAAATATAATATGGTATTAAGGGGTGATTGATCCCTCCTCCTCTGTTACAAAAATAACTATTAAAGGACAACTCTGGCAAATTTTATCTTGATCGTTATATCTTTGTGAGTACAGTCTATAGAAAAAAACCCGAACCGGATTGGTGCTTGCAACGCGGAATTATTCCAGTTAATGCCCAGAGCCCCCCTCAGCTAAACGGCAGCATTGGGGGCATACACGTAACGGGTGTCTAGAGCCTCTTAACAGACACAACATGTAATTGAAATGAACAGGTCCCTCACATGACAACGAGATGCGACCAAAAAAAAAATCTATGAACTGGAGCAAAACTGCATGGATGCATAATGACTTAAGATGACAATGGATGAATAATTTATTGATGGATTCAGAAACATTTGGATTTTTTTTTGCATACAACATGACACAAACAAACTTTTTTTTCCACTATTTTCAGGAATTTAGTGGAAACAGTCCAAACTGTCTGCAGGGTCCTAGAGCACACAGGGCATGATTTATAAAAATAAAAATAAAGCGCCTATTTTTTTTTTTTTTTTGGGGGGGGGGGGGGGGATTACAGCTCAGACAACATATAATTACATGTTTATCACTTTTAGCAGTGTTTTATGTAACTTCAAAGGGTTTCCTGTAAAATGACACCAAAAGTTTAAACTTAGACCACTGTATGTGTGTATGGGAAGCTGTTCAATTTGGGTAGGGCAAATCCAGGTGGAAATCCCCAAAAATGGCCCTGGATTTTAAGAGGTTAACACTGAGAAGCTGCTTCTGTCAGGACTCCTGGGTGATCAGTGTGTGTGTGTGTGTGTGTGTGTGTGTGTGTGTATCCTTACCTGTTGGTGGTGGTTCTCTTCGGATTCTCTACTCCCACTCATTTCAGTAATTGTTCACCTGTCGCGTCTCATCAGCCGTTCTCTTTGTATAGCACGCTGTTCTGTCTCTCGTTGCGCGCTCATTGCTTTGGTTGATTTCTGTCAGTTTGTCCAGTCCAGTCGGAGGTTCAATACGTTGTCCCTCTTCAGTCTTCCTCTGTTCCTGTCACAGGCATCTGATGGCATCTGACCTTGCTCGCCTGTGGATGTACGTGAACTTGTCCTTGAGTGAACTCTGTCCTGTTTCCCGAAGTGACTGGTGCGCTTTGTTTTTAGGCAAGATCCAGTCTTTTCCTAGCCTAGAAATCTAGACGCACCCTAGCGGTAGCAAATTTAATTTGCCCGCAAGTGTCGTCTAGGCACTCTCAATACCTATCTGAGCTGTATCCCTCAGAATCTGGACGGCCCAATCACATCGTGTAGGGTAGGCTATAGAGTCGGTGGGCGGGGCCATAATGACGACGGCCGAGTTGCGTTTGCGTGCTTCTAGTAACACAGAAACTGGCGAACGGCGGCGGTCTGTCGAATCAGCTTTGACCGCGACTCTGGAAGACTTGAGTTAAGCTTTTCTCTGAGAAAAGAACAAAGAACGGCACTGAAGTCATTCTTAAGAAGGGAAGATGTGTTCAGAGTTTAGCCGACCGGATACAGCGAATGTTTAATCAGTCAGCGAGCTCTGCTTCACCTCCGTTGCTCCGGTTGGTGTAGCGCTATCCTATCGCGTGCAGAGGGAGTTTGAAAGACAACAGTTTATCCGCCTCTCGGACTGAGATTGTCTATGGTGACTTTCCAGACCAAACATCTTGATGTGGGTCTGGCTTGTCAGGCTAGTCTTTTCCAGGTTCCAGTGAGCTCTCCCCTGTCGGGCTTTGTCCTGCCTTCTGTGTGGTGCATGGATGGTATCATCGGTCATCTGTTGTGTGAGGATTTCTCTCCGGTCACCGACCAGAGTGGATTACGGCGTTGGACGCCGTGTGTGGTCTCTCATTTGTGGACTGTGACTTTAGTACTCTATCTGACCCTATCGCTATCACTTCTAAATAAACTTTGTGAACTTGCATTTGACTCCGAGATCTTTTCTGACAGCTTTGAAACAATTGGACTTCTAAAAAGCGCTATATAAATAAAGGTGACTTGACTTGATCATAGTTCAAGGGCTTTTTGCTTCACAAAAATCTTTGCACACATGTTTGAGCAAATGTTTCAGTTGCTATTTTTTGATGGAACAACATTTTTACAGTCCTGGAGCCCAACACCAGTCATAAGTCCGGTATATTTGTGGCAATAGCCAACCATACATTGTATGGGTAAAAATTATCAATTTTTCTTGCCAAAAATCATTAGGATATAAATTAATGATCATGTTCCATGAATATATTTGGTAAATGTCCTACTGTAAATTTGTATTGTTATTAATGATATGCATTAAATTAGATTTTCTCAATATTTAGATTTTTTCATCACCCTCAGATTCCAGATTATTAAATGGACTGCATTTATATAGTGCTTTTATCCAAAGCGCTTTACATTTTTGCCTCACATTCACCCATTTATACACAGACGGCGGTGTCAGCCATGTAAGGCACCATCCAGCTCGTCGGGAGCAGCTGGGGTTAGGTGTCTTGCTCATGGACACTTCGACACTTGGTCAAGTGGAACCGGGGATTGAACCACCAACCTTCTGGTTTGTAGACAACCTACATGAACCACTGAGCCACTGCCGCCCCCATACAATAGTTGTATCTCCTATCCAACATCAATGGAAATATTGTTTATTTATATTTGCACAATAATTACTCTTAGTTTTGTGGTCCAGGGTCACAAATATCAAATGATTTATCCTGCATACACACACCTCAGACTAATGCAACCAGGTAATTTTAGGGGTTTTATTTTATTATTTTTTAAAAAGATTTAAGTGTCACTGTACATTTGGTTTTCAGCAGTACACATGCAGTGGAGAAAAAAGAATGACATCTCAGGTAAAACTGAAAAAGCACACATTATACAGAATGTCTCCTGACCTAGATGTAAATCTTACTATAAAGCCACTAGAAATACCAGAACTGTAATGCTGAAAAAGTGAAACACATGGACAACATTTGATGAAATTAATGGAATGGGCTAGAATAGTTATAACCCTGACCAAACACAGTAAAACTGTTCAAAATTAATCGCAATTTAATTAAGGTTAGACTAAAGTCCTGTCATGCATTATGTGAGAATTTCTCAAATTATGAACAGGTGGTTTCAATTATTTAGTCTAATTCTTTAGTTTATTTCTAAAGTCTAAAATCAACAGTCACAAAAACAACAGTCTCAACAGTTATCACAAAAGTAAAAGCATATTTATGTACATTTTTGAAGCAGAGTACAAAACTGAAACTAACTTTACAATGCAATACTTTTTTGACATTTGTGGATTAAATTGTAAATACGAAATCATGTGAATTTGAATTTTGATTACACTCAGTTTTGATTGAGTGAGCACTACCCACAGTTCCTTCAGAACATGTAAAATGTGTGATTGCTGTACTGAAATTAATAATTTTGATATTTTAGTAAGTGTTTGTGTTATGTCTCAACATGTACATGGGTATGTTATATACTGGGTGATAGCTATGTATGAAAGTATGAAACATCTAATCTGATGAGTGCAGAATAGTAAATTCAGGCTGAAAGAAACTTGAAAGATAAATCCCAATTGTTATACTCATATATTGCGTGTCTGTTAAAACTGTGAACATTTATCTCAAACATTTAAAAGGTAAAATATTCATGTAAAACATAAATCAAGCATTAGATAATCATTCACCGACACAGAGAGATGTACAGTAAGTTCTTTCTGCATGAAATCTGGGTGTTGTCAGGTTGTTCATGAAAAAAATCTGTTCTTGACATCCCTTGAGTGTTTCTCAAGCTCACATCAGCAGAATAATGACACTCGCCACAGTTTCTCCAGTTTACACAGATGATGATCGTCTTCACTCCTGAATCTCCAGTGTTATTCTCACTCAGGTCCAGCTCTCTCAGATGAGACGAGTTTGATCTCAGATCAGCACAACCTCTGTCACTGATATTACAAGATTTCATCCAGTGAGTGTCTGAGAAAAAGATGAACCCTTTCAGTCAGAATACAGTGAGAATCACACAGACATAAAGATGAAGAGTAATTACATTAAACAGTCTTTATCAACTATCAGAGTATCCAAACTAGCCTGTGGGGTTTATTTCTTCCCATTTGGTATTAAATAGATACATACTATGCATGTTCAGTCCTGTTTTTATGTATTATACTTTATTACAACATTTCATTTACATGCTTTAAATACTTCAATGGGAATCAAAACCATGGCCTTAAAGAGATAGTGCACCTACAAATTTATTTATTTAATGTTTATCTGCTTACCCCCAGGACAAATTAAGATTTTTAACTTAAACCGTTGCTTGTATAATGCATGTCAATGGGGTCTAATTGGAATTAGACCACACTGACATTAATTATACGAGCAACCGTTGGAGTTAAAAATCTTTAACTGTGTGCTACTGAAGAAATAAACACACCTACATCTTGGATGCCCTGGGTGTAAGCAGATGAACATCAAATTTTAATTTTTGGGTGAACTAACCCTTTAAGTGTTTATCACTCTTCGTTTGAATAATCTAATACTGATGCAGGTCCATGCAGCATTTATTAAGACATTAATATAATTGAATAGTGTAATATAATGTAATAATGCAATAAAATATCATTCATTTAGCTCATTTAGGTTGCATTTCTATCTTTTACATGAATAAAAATACAAACACATGCAAGAACATGGTTTTTACAATCTTGCCATAAGATTTGGTAGTGCAGCTTTGAAACAAAATTTAGTTATGATTTGACTATTGTAAGGTAAATTATTGGTCATCTAGCCCTTATAAAGCTGATAACAGAGTGGACTAAATCTCAGAGCTGATCTCAGGACAGCACAGCTAATGAAAATCAGACATTCACAAAGAAAGATATACAGATAGTGTGTGTCTGTCTGGTGAAGTGTGTCAGCATGCATGGATTTACAATATACAATGGCAGAATTAGAAACGTACCCCAGTTTCTCCAGTTTACACTGATGATCTTCCAGTAGATCTGAAAGCTGCTTTATTCCTGAATCTGTAATGGCATTCCCACTCAGGTCCAGCTCTCTCAGATGAGACGGGTTTGATCTCAGAGCTGAACTCAGATCAGCACAACCTCTGTTACTGATATAACAAGAACTCAACCTGTGAGTGTGAAGAAAACACATTCAACACTGATGTCTAGAAATGTATTGGAAAAAACTACTATAACTAAAGATAATAGTACATCCAGTCTTTACTAAAACAAATATATGAAATGAAGCCAATGACTCTTACTGCAGTTTCTCCAGTTTACACTGAGGATCTGCCAGTAGATCTGAAAGCTGCTTCACTCCTGAATCTGTAATGCTATTCTTACTCAGGTCCAGCTCTCTCAGATGAGACGGGTTTGATCTCAGAGCTGAACTCAGATCAGCACAACCTCCATCACTGATTTGACAAGATCTCAACCTGTGAGTGTGAAGAAAACACATTAAATACTGATGTCTAGAAATGTATAGGGGGGGAAAAAGGGACTTAACTAAACTATAATAAAAATTGTAGTGCTCCCTGTCACATACTGCTCTGAGACACAAAGTTAAGGATCAAAACGCATCTTTATTAGGGCAATCCAGAATCATAATCCATTAAACAGGCAAAGGGTCGAACACATGGGCAAACCGTCCAAACATCAAAACAAGGTCCAAGACACAGGCAAACAGGGAAACCCAGGAAGACAAGAAGACCAAAGCCAAGACACATTGAACAAGATAACAAGTAATCAGAACATGAGTCTGGGCAGTGGGTTATGGGAAGTGTAGTTCATGATGGGAAAGTAATACAGGAGACGTATTGAAAGCCCTCTGGTGGCTATCCTAGGCACTCCAGCTGGTGCGTGTAAAGCCTTGATACTTTCGACAGGCTTCGCAACTAAATTAATTATCTCTTAAAGGGGGGGTGAAATGCTTGTTCATGCATACTGAGCTTTACACTGTTAAAGACTTGGATTCCCATCCTAAACATAGACAAAGTTTCAAAAACTAATGTTGGACGTTTGATGGAGTATTTCTGTGTCAAAAATACTCCTTCCGGTTTCTCACAAGTTTGGGAGAGTTTTTTTCGAGTATGGGTCGGCTTGACGTTAATAGAGCGGAAGGTCCTTGTATGGGCCGTACGGGCTCTTCTCCCGGTAGGGTGTGTGTGCGTGACTAGAGCGAGAGAGGAAATGCACGCCCATAAACACTCTCAGCTGCAGATCCAGTCGTCTGAGCAACACTTCTGACGCGCCGCGCTCCACTTTATTCCTATGGGTGACATAAAGCGACTTCAACACTTCAGCACAGCAAGTCACTGCTGTCAGGACTTCACCAAATCACACCAAAGAAGTGTGTTTTTGACGGAGCGGTCCCAGTGATAAAGGTTTGGTCCTGCTTTGGAAGCAGCCGGTGAGTTAAACTGCTTCAAATGTCTGTGCTGTGCTGTGGCTATCGTCGCGTGAGTAAACATCAGTAAACGACACGATCGCGTGCTTCGTCAGTCAAATGCGCTAACGTTACTCCATTGTTGTTCAATGTATAACGTTACACTAGTCTGACGTGCAAACCCGTTTTGCTTGCTACTGCTAAGGTTTAGTCGCATACAATAGTCCATAAACCGAATCATGTCCTCATAAACTGCGAGTAAAGACACACAAATGTTGACAGGCCACTAAATACAGTCCATACCACAGAGACGGACGTCCTGCTGCTGCTGCTTCTCCTGTTCAGTTTATTTCAGCCTCAGATCTGATTCTGGATCATTATCTGTATTAGCTGAGATCGATAGCGATGGGTTTCTCCACGCTTGAGGACGTCACCGCTTTGCACGCTCGTCATTCTTTAGCTCCGCCCACACGATACGCCTCCAGGCGCTCGGTTTTTCCCGGAAAGACTCGGTACAGCCTATATTTCTTTTATAAATATAATAAAACTAAAGACTTTTCGGAGATATGAAGGATGCAATACTACTCTATAGGTTAGGAGATTGATTGAAACTGAGTGTTTCACCCCCCCCCCCCTTTATATGATCACTGATGTCACTAAACATTTAAATTAAATGTTGTGAACATTGTTATTAAACAGGGACCTTTATTTTCATTAAGGGCTTATTTCCCCTTTTGTATGCTCATTTTGTAAATTTAAGCACCTTATTTAAGCCCCGTTTCCACCACAGGAACTTTACCCAGGAACTTTAGGTGGTACTCGGTGTGTTTAGACCGCAGGAACCAGGGTCTAAATGAAGTTCCGGGTAAATATTTCCCCCTCCAAACGGCGCTGCTCGCGAGGTAGTACTCAAAGTTCAGGAACTTTCGAGGGCGGGACTTGGGCGCTGAACATGCTGATTGGTTGAGCTGACGCAGCATTTTATTTCAACTTGGCATTTTTAAAAGTCTTTTGCGAGGTTCGGTCTACGTTCAGTAATAATCAGTCTTACACGCCGCGCTCATGTTGACAAGAGAGGAAAGTTAATTTTTCTGAGGGGTTAACTTTTTATTTCGTAAGTTATGAAGATAATGTTGGAGTAATGACACAGCGTATATTGCCCCAGGCAGTTTTTACTTTAACTGCGCCTGACAGAAGATTTTTTTTCTCAGATGATTATTTAAACAATTAAATAGCTTATAATATAATACTGTATTAGTCCTGGTGGCCGTTAAGAGTTGCTATGGCTTCAGTTAACACACTCCAGCTGCTGGAGAAAACACAGCGACATTTTTGATGTGGCAGACAAACTGCTTATGTGACAAAATGATTGCGATTGAAAGTCATCACATGTAAACACCAGATCGGTTTAGATAACGTCTCATATAAACAGTTCACTAAATCTTTCAATCGGTACACACAAACATGATTACTGTCCGTTAGGGCTGTCATTTTTGAAAAAAATCGAATTCGAACGGAATTAAAATATCAAGCAATGCATTCGAATATATTCAATTATCTACAACACGGTCATCTCCAGCAGCTGGAATGTGTTTACGGATGCCATAGCAACTCTCAACGGCCACCAGGACTTTACGGTTTTATAAAAGCTATTCATTTGTTGTAAAGTGTAATAATCATCTCAGAAAAAATAAATTCTAATGTCAGGCGCAGTTGAAGTAGTTAATGATTGTTTGCTTACATAGGCGTAGGGACAGTGTCATTATGCCAACATTATCTTCATAACTTCTTATGAAATAAAAAGTTTCTCCCTCAGAAAAATGTATTTTCCTCTCTTGTCATGCTTGGTGCATGAGCTCGACGTGTGCTCTTCAGTGGTGAAGGCGCGCGCTGTGTACATCACATAAGGACGCACACTCAAAAGTAATCCGGTCAGGTCATGGTGAAATGTTTCGTTTGATCGATTCATGAAAAGGTTTATCCACCCATCTCAAAACGATTACAATTTCATTCAGTTTGGGCATTTTTATTACGATTGATCAGGTGTTTATATGGAGCATTTTCTTTCAGATTGGACTTTTAAACTGATTGCAGCGCTCCATGTAAACGCACCGACAGTAAAAACATTTGCGCTACATGGCACTTTAAAAACCGGATAGTTTATTTATAGTTCGATTACGGATATTTCACGTCATCTTCGCATGCATATCGAAAAGTGACAGCCCTGGTCCGTCACTGGCTTGGAGGAGCAGTCGCGCGCAGTCCTACATCACCAGACTAATTTGCCTAATCTTCTCGGAACTTTATCGCGGTCGAAACGCAGACAGCTGCAGGTCTGGGGGGGAGAAAAGTTCCTGTAAAAAAGTTCCTGGTACAAATTGTTCCGTGTAATTTTGGTGGAAACGGGGCTTTAGATGTGCATACTGGGTGCTATTGTGGTCAAACGCGCCCGCTTGGCAAGATTCACCTCAAACTCGAGCATCTTTGAATGCGGAGCCACATGGAAAGTTACAAAATTGTCCATGCACACCACACAAAATGGGGTCTTGCACAGTCAACCGCCCACTCTGTGATGACATAATTTTTGCTGAGGGCACCTTTGCACTATACAATTTCAGTCTTTACTAAAACAAATATATTAAATAAAGACAGAGACACTCACCCCAATGTCTCCAGTTTACACTGATGATGTTCCAGTAGAACTGAAAGCTGCTTCACTCCTGAATCTGTAATGTTATTCTCACTCAGGTCCAGCTCTCTCAGATGAGACGGGTTTGATCTCAGAGCTGAGCTCAGATCAGCACAACCTCTCTCTCTGATACAACAAGATCTCAACCTGTGAGTGTGAAGAAAACACACAAATGACTGATGTCTAGGAAAGTATAAGGGGAAAAACCTTAAACTAAACAAAAACAAACGAAGCCAATGACTCTCACTCCAGTTTCTGTAGTTTACACTGAGGATCTGCCAGTAAAGCTGAAAACTGCTGCACTCCTGAATCTCCAATGTAATTCCCGCTCAGGTCCAGCTCCCTCAGAGACGGGTTTGATCTCAGCACTGAAGTCAGATTAGCACAATCATCATCCCTGATATGACAAGATCTCAACCTGTGTGTGAAGAGAAGCGTGTGTTAATGTCCTGAGAGAATCAATTATTGGACTCTAATCTTCAATAATGAGAATCAGGCAAGTTGGTTTAAGTTCCTCCTGCATTATATCACACATACTCATTATATATTGTATACAACCATATGAGATATATATATATATATATATATATATATATATATATATATATATATATATATATATATATATAAGTGTATATATATATTGTGTATATATATATATATATATTGTGTATATATTAGGGGTGTAACGATACGCGTATTCGTATTGAACCGTTCGGTACGAGGCTTTCGGTTCGGTACGCGGTAAGCATTATGTACCGAACAGTTATTGGACTAATTAATTAGATTTGGAAAATAAAAAAGTGTGTGAAATATAATAATATGAGTTCATCAAGGTAGCCCAATAACCAAAACGACATAACAGGCAATGCCCCTGACACCGCCGAAGTGAAAAAAAAAAAAAACACCAAATATGTTTTAGGCTGCTCAGTCAGGTGTTCCCTTACTCAGTAGGCTACGCGCTGAACGCTCGTCGCAAAATGGCTATTGCGTTTAACAAACCAGAAATAGAAGATCCTCCAATAACCAACAGGTCTGGTGTTTGGGTGAACTTTGGATTCTTTGTAAGCTATGATGTTGTTGGCAAGAGTGATTGATTAAAAAACAACGGTATGTCGCATTTGCTGATGGTACAGCAGCGGGAATAATTCATGTCATGTCAATCAACTCATTTACGTCGACAACAAGACGATAAAAAGGAGAAACAGCCACAAACTATCCCACAAACTATCCCCGCAGCATTTAGACAGACATTTCCAACTTATTCAAATGGCAAAAGACATCACCGCGGCGAGTGGTCCATTTATAGCCGCGGATATGAGACCAAACGCCCGTTTCACACATACTCCGTCTGCAGTGCGTGTGCGGTGTGTATTTTTTTCCTTCCCCATGTTAACGGATGACAGCTTTCACACTGCACGCGGATGCGGTCCGTCAGTCTGTTCCAGGAGCGTTGCGTCTGCAGCAGTGCACGGATCGTTTTCGTACCGAGTCTAATTTTTGCTGCGCTGCGTTGCTGCATTAAAGTGACAGAACATTGTTCGCATTAAAATAAACATGTGCTGACGCGAAAATCTAGTAATTTCACCACAGATGCATATCATTTAAAATATACTCTTGTTTCAAAGTCAACACATGGCTTTTTTTCTCAAGTAACGCAACAAAACGACACCTTACCTGGCATTTAGGTTAAAAAATGTGCCATAATGGAGAGCACTCGTACTTGGAGGTGAAAAGCAAAGTTCTTTTTGACCTGCAGGATTTCTTTTAAAAGGGTTTAAAAACGAAAGAAAAGACGAGAGTCGGCTGTTTTTGAATAGACTATTGTAAGTTTCTAATTTAAAATGTTTGTGATTTAAGGCTATAAACTATGTGTAAATGTTGTGCAACTTGTGTGAGCTAAATCTAAAGTATATAAATATGAATAAATGAATTTAATAAAATGTTGTTTAAATGTAGTAGTCTACTTTAACCTGACTTCTATTAAAGAGTAAACAGCGAGAATTGGAATTCTGACGAGGCATGTTCAGTAAAAACTTTTGGATTTTAAATAAAAAATAATGAATCAATGCTGTGTTTGTGAAATGCAACAGCGGATCAGTTGCGGATTGCAAACTCAGCATATGTGAAAGCACTACAGGGTGTGGGGCTCCTGCAGGGGCGTGGGACTGGGGGGATAAAGGGTACTGAGTAACCAGGGCCCGAGGCAGGGGGGGGGGGGGCCTTAGAAGTCAGTTTTCTATACATACACATACATGGTACGGGGGCCCAGCAAGATGGTTTGTACCCAGGGCCCAAAATTTGGTGCTACGCCCCTGGGCTCCTGTAACGCACACACAACACACACGCAACGCACACGCTAATGTAAAGAGCTAATGTCTTATTCCTGTAACTACATAGAAGATGGGTAAAGTATAACTCCATCATTGTTCAATGTAAAAAAAAAAATCATACTTTGTTAGTTTTAATAAAAAAATAATTAAAAAAAGGTAATTTATCTGCCAATTTTTTCTTTTTGCTTTATCTAAAACGTACCGAACCGTACCGAACCGAACCGTTACACCAGTGTATCGTATCGAACCGAACCGTGAAGTTTGTGAACCGTTACACCCCTAATATATATATATATATATATATATATATATATATATATATATATATATATCACAAATTTGAATAACACAAGACTGACTATTTAATATTCTGGAGCAAATTTTTTTTGTACAGTCTGGATTTCTGGAGCAAAGTTTATTTTAAAAACATATTTCCAGATTGACCCGACTGAACACTGCAGTAAGAATTATTGTTGTAATTTGCGCATGTTCTGATTAATGTGTTGGATGTGAAGGACTCTCTATACCTAGTTACACATTTCCAACACTGATATCAGTGAATTATTTTACTTTAGAAGCTACAGGAGTCATTCACTCAATCGCACAGAGGGACTGACGCAAAACACACTTTAGGTACAGCTCTGCAACATTGATCTGTGTTAAACTATTTGCAACTATTTGAAAGTGTGTCAGTGTTTCCCAATCCAGGTCCTGGAGCCCCAATACTGTACTTTTTCTATGCTATTTTATCTATCTGTCTGTTATCTTTTATTTTATCTTTATCCCGCACAGTCTTCCTTTGAGTTCACACTTTCCTGATGTAACGGCGCTTTGACTGTGGAGAAGAAGTCCAGTGCGGGCTCGGCAGAAGAGCACATTGACGGCACATATCGACCGCAAAGGGGGAGCTCACGAGCACCCTTCTGAGACCTAAATCTACAAATGGGACACCATATGGTCTCGTGGAGTTAACGGACACACGTACGCGGCAGCCATTGTAAGTCCACAAGACCGAAAGTGCATATGAAGTGTGCCATTTAGGACAGGGCCTCAGAACTGCTTGCTTATGCTAACAGGTTCATTCACACACTTAAATATAATTTATAGCTCACAAGTTAATCAAAAAGTATCTGTTTATTAGAAAAGATTAACTCTAAATGTAGATCTAAATGAATACAGTACATTTCCCTTATTATTACTTATGTGCCAGTGATTAATCCTCTGTGTGCTAAAATTGTCAATCCTCAACTCACCCCAGTTTCTCCAGCTTACAATCAGAATGTTTTAGTAGAGCTGACAGCCGCGTTACTCCTGAATATCCATAGTTATTCTCACTCAGGTCCAGCTCTCTCAGAGACGGGTTTGATCTCAGAGCTGAACCCAGATCAGCACAATCTTCCTTTCTGATATAACAAGATCTCAACCTGTGAGTGTGAAGGGAAGAAAAAATTTTTTTTCCATCTTCATGTGTATTTCCATTTGTCCAACAAAAAACTTTCACAGAAAATAATTTAATTGTTGAGCATAACTAACAGGTCTTCATTCAAACAAATATATAAAATAAAATCAGTGAGACTCACCCCAGTTTCTCCAGTTTAAACTGAGGGTCTGCCAGTAGAGCTGAAAGCATCTTCACTCCTAATTCACTAATGCTATTCTTACTTAGGTCCAGCTCTCTCAGATGAGACGGGTTTGATCTCAGAGCTGAACTCAGAACAACATAACCTCTGTCTGTGATTTGACAAGATCTCAACCTGTTTTCAATGAATAAAGAGAAAAGACAATGACAAACTCACTCAGAGAGACAATATATCATAATTTACACACCAATATAGTATCTACGTCCGGAATAAGTGCTGGTTGGACGCTAGGTGGTGCTATGAATTAATATTCTTTTGAAATTTAACAACATTTTTAATTAAACTTCAAAAACTGTTTAATTTACATACTTAAATCATTTATTCAATACACAAATGAAGGAAATCTAATGCCTGTATGGAAAGATCAATGAACTGCTTGTGTCCTTAAACAAAATCAGCAGATAAATCATAAACAGCTGTTAAATAAGACAAACACAGATGAAATAAAACCATCACTTGTGATTATTATTGATTGGTGACTGTCTAGTTTTGTTTTTACCTGCAAACTGAAAACTGCAGAGAGCTGCAGGTAGTGATGTCTGTCATGTCTGTTTAACATGTCTAACAATATGGCGATTGTGCTGCATTTACTGCAGAAATGATATTGTTTACATAATCATATATTCATGATATTTTATTTAGCTTTCAAATGCAACTTGGATGCTTTAATTGTGATTAAACTGGCTGAGTTAACAAAAGTGTATCAAACATTCTGCATTACTTCAGGCAGGCCTCGTAGTCAAGCTCATTTATCAGCTGATTGGCAAATTCCAACCCTGCCCATATCAGATGATCTAATTCCTATGCACTCAATTGGCAACTCTCAATCAGGGCACATTACTTAAACGCAGCTTCAGTCTGCCTGTTTGGCTGCTTCCGCTGCACGCTGCTTTGCAACCCACTTCTTCCTTAAACTTGTTTGACTTGTCAGAAAGACTTGGTTAAACAATGTCATTCTATTGTTATTGTTGCATATTCATGTTCTGGGAAGATTTTGCAATGCTGTCCCAGTCATTACACGGGAGGGTTGTCCCCAGAAGCTGCTGCTGTTCTTCCTGTCTTGGCTTTTCATGGACCTCATGAAAAGGACGGGGAATTTAGGACAGAGCCATAACGCCAAATGTAACTTTAGCAAACACGCCAATAAAGGGATTATAAGGTTTGTCTATGGTACTTTTGACTTCAGATAACAAATGTTTAGACCCAGTATGTTTACTGTGGGCATTCAGAAACAAAGCTTGCATCTTTCTAACTGTAATAATTGTGTGTGTGTGTGTGTGTGTGTGTGTGTGTGTGTGTGTGTGTGTGTGTGTGTGTGTGTGTGTGTGTGTGTGTGTGTGTGTGTGTGTGTGTGTGTGTGATGGGTAGGTTTAGGGGCAGGGGCAGTGTAAGGGGATAGGATGTACAGTTTGTACAGTATGAAATCCATTACGCCTATGGAAAGTCCCCATAAAACATGGAAACATGACATGTGCGTGCGTGTGTGTGTGTGTGTGTGTGTGTGTGTGTGTGTGTGTGTGTGTGTGTGTGTGTGCGTGTGTGTGTGTGTTATATATATATAATGATTATAGCCGTGTACTTAAAAAACAGACAAGACTTTACACTATTTCATTACTTAACTTGAACTAAAAATGAACAACACTTCTACATAATTTATTAATCTTTGTTAATTAATTTTAACATTTAATCTGAACATATACTAATCCATTATTAAAATCAAAAGTTGTATTTGTTAACTTTGTTTACTTTGGTAATGAATTATGAACTAACATGAACAAACAATGAACAGCTGCATTTCTATTAAATAACATTAACACAGGTTGTCAAATACAGTAACAAATGTACTCCTCAGGGTTAGTTCATGCTAGTTTTTACATTAACAAAGTTATGACATTTATAAATATAAAAACTTCACATTTTGAATGTTTGCCACTAATGTTAATAAATGAAACCTTATTGTTACCTAACAACAAATATAGTTTATGCATACACTCACTGTGAAGTTAAACCATAAAGCAGACGACTGCTAGTTTTGAGTGGATTTCACAGGACACACAGTCACAGCACTAGCACTAAGATGTGAATGTTAAACTAAATGATATATGCCTTAATAAATTGACATTTAATGTATCAAAAGTGTATCAGCTTTGCCATGTCTAAAGAAGATAAAGCACTAAAACCAAGCTTTTGTGATGAAGTTTGGTAAGAAGGAGGGTAGGAAAAAAATCATGCTTTGTGAATATGACAAAAATCTTTACTAAAATCTTAAGTAAACTTTAAGGAATATATTAAAATAAAAAGCATGCCATTAACCCTCTGCAAATACTATTGCACGCAGCAATTAACAGGGTTCAAGGGTTTTAAGACCTGTATGCCATCTATGCTGTTAGGGTTTATGTCGACTTGAAATGTTGGGCTGACACCATAAAATATGCATGACACACACACACAGAATAGAAAGGCTTAAACATTAATACACAATAAGCTTGCTTACACAGACATTTTAATAGATACAGATGCTTGAAGTAAATTAAGAGTACCTTTTTTTAACTATTATTCGCCTCTGTATAATACCATTTTTAGGTTTCACATTAGTCATAATGTGGCACAATCGTCAAAACTGAGAGCTCAGTAAAAATGAAGTGAAAAACTGACTAGATGTGATCATGTTATAATATTAGACTTGGTCAAATAGATGCTCAAATTTTATTGGCCAATGGCAGTCACGTTTTTCACGATACATGAATATCCTCATAAATCATCATGACAACTTGGACAAGGACACCGCATGCCAATTTTCAAGTCAATTGTACTAATGGTTGCATATTTAAAACTTCGTTTTATACATGCCACAAAGTGGTGAATCACCTCAGTTTTTTTGAATGAGCAGAATGAGCTCTTACATTAGCATAACAAGTTTGGTCAATATATCTCATTGTATTCAGGAGTTATAGCCCTATTAGTAAAATTCAAAAGTTTTAATGTCATGAATCACCAATCAAAATTATTTTAACAGCTTTTTTTCTATAAGGGACCCTAGATGATGCATGTCAAGTTTTGAGTGAATCGGACAAACGTCCTATGAGGAATTCGAAAAAGTATAATCATAAAGGCTTTAGCCTTCTTGTTTGAGCGTGCTACTCTCAAGCCGGCAGACTTGGGTTCGAGTCCTGCTTGGAGCGGGTGGTTTGAACAGGAGGGGTTACACCTGAACCCCTAAAGATACATCGAACAGTGATAGATTGTGTTATTTTTTATCAACAAATATGCACCGGATAACTCACCCCAATTTCTTCAGTTTACACTGAGGATGTTCCAGTAGATCTGAAAGCTGCTTCACTCCTGAACATGTAATGTTATTCTTACTCAGGTCCAGCTCTCTCAGATGAGACGGGTTTGATCTCAGAGCTGAACTCAGAACATCATAACCTTTGTCACTGATTTGACAAGATCTCAACCTGTGGTTGTGAAGAAATAAAAATATGGTAAATTCAGAATACAATGAGAACCAGGTAATTATTACCTACATTGTTGAAAGGTATTGTAGAGACATAAGTTCACTAAATATGAAATGGCTAATTTCAGACCTATGAATTATGAAGAAACTAAACTAAAAACAGCAATTTCAAACAGTAGTAATAATTTATTGTTACGGCTATAATTTGTCATTTTTTTATTAGTTAAATGCAACATTGGTGGACAGAAGCAACTTTTTCATTTTTTTAAACATATTTTCTAAATTTTCTAATTAGAATGTTAAGGTGTGTGGACTGTAAATGTATATATGCAGATATCTACACTCCAGGTGAAGGAAAGTTACAGCAGTGGTTTTCTCTCTAGTACACTGTCAGACAAGTTTCCATCAGCTTGCTATCTGTTCCAATGGAATTAAAAAACATATAATGCAAACAAATGCATCCATATTTATTTTCTGCTTAACGACCTCAACCCACAGCCATTATCCTACCACTTCTTACTATTTTGTTGTTTGTCACAGCAAAATCTAAAAAACAAAAGTATTCCTTGTGAAAAATTCATGACCAAAAACAATACCACTCACTCCAGTTTCTCCAGTTTACACTGAGGATCTTCTAGTAGATCTGACAGCAGCTTCACTCCTGAATCTCCAAGTATATTCCCACTCAGGTCCAGCTCTCTCAGATGAGATGGGTTCGATCTCAGAGATCTCAACCTTTCAGTATGAAGAAAACACATTAAATGTCTAGAAAATAATAAAATAAAAATTTATTTTTAACAAGAATTCAGATCAGGCTAACAATGGAGTTTTCTTTTTAGTGCAACAGAGGATTGTTAGGCCAGTCTAAATAGGGAGAGCCTCAAACTCTGATTATTGTAATATTAGTCTAACTAAGTGTACATATGAATCCACAGCATGACTATACAAAGTTACCATTAGAGGAAGCTAAATTAGTGAACTTAGCTCTATGGTAATGGTCAACTGTGTTCAGATCTATGGGAACTAAATAATATATTCTAGAATTAGCAAAGTGGAGAACGGCCATCTAGAATTTTAGGCAGTTGCCTCTGTCTAATGACCAAGACTGACGAGTTTGTGATTAAGAGATTGTTTATCCGGCCGATGCGAGACTCATCGGGACCCGGATGAACGAGAGTAAAATTAAATAAAGAGTCAAATAATATAATCAAATGCGTAGCTAAACTATTATATAAATTACCAATAATCAATTGGCATTCTAACCTTAATTTGAGGTTGTGATAAAATTGAGTTTAATTGGAATTAAATTACTTTGCCCAACTGGAAAGACCCGCGCAATTGGCTGCCGCCCTTGGACCTGAAGGAGGGCTTACACCCCCTTGAATATCGGCCATTTCCACCACTGCTTATATTCTCCATTGTGTTAAACATTCTAAAATGACAGACTTTACATGGCTGATATAACCAAATGTTTAAAAACTGAATTCAAAATATTTCTGCTGGGCTACAATATACAATCAATCAATTTTAAACATTTAGACAGTCATTCAGACAAGGAAGGTTATTATTTTTATGCATTGCACCGCTCATATATATTTACTCACTCATGTTCTCCAAATGTTTTGACCACTGATTTGATCTGATCCAGCTGCTCTTCTGGGTTCAGAAGCACAATCATCAGAGAGGAAAACTCAACAGGAGAGAGTCTGAGTCCAGATTTCAGATGTGTTTTAATCTGCTGGATTAGATATCGGTCATCCAGCTCTTTCAAAGCGTCAAACAGGAGACTGTTTTCGACTGCATTTTCTGAAGAGGAATTCGTGATCATGGTTTTGATGTGTTGAATTGTTGCTAGACTGGATGAAGAGCTTCTTCTTCTCTGTGTCAGGAGGTCTTTTAAAGTTCTCTGACTGGACTCCAGTGTCAAACCCAGTAAGAAGCAGAAGAAGAGATCCATCTGTTTCTGTAGAGCGATGTTCATCACTTTCTGGAGTAAGTTGTAGTCTGTCAAGCTCCGCTCTCCATATTCAAGTTTTAGGCTGGAGAGATCTCTGAGATGGACTGCATTTCCTCCATTAATGATCTCAGTCACATATAAAGCTGCCAGAAACGCCTGTGTTCTGTGATCCATGAAACAGAAGGACTTTCTTTGTTCATCAATCACTTTTATGATTGATGAGCTTGCTTTAACACGTTCAGCACTGAGTCCATCAGGTTCATCACAGAAGAGAGAGCTGCCGTTTACCAACAGATGAAATGCTATTTTCCCCAGAGCTCTGATGGTCTCTTTTCTCTCTCGATTCGGTTCGGTCTGAGCTAACAGAAATCTGCTGTACATCTGAGTGAGAGTCTTAGGGAGATCTGAACCGCCTGTACTGATAATTTCCTCAGGAATCGCTGTGATGAATCTGCAGTAATCTGGTGAATAACACATGCTGTTGATGCGTGGTGATGTCCTGATGTGACTGATGACTTTATTGGCCATAATAGGATCACTGATGCTCTTTCTGAAATATTCCTCCTTCTGTTCATCATTAAAGCCCTGGATCTCTGTCACACGATCAATATATTGTGCAGGAATCTGATTGGCTGCCGCTGGTCTGCTGGTGATCCAGATCTGAGCGTTTGGAAGCAGGTTCCCCATGATGAGGTTTGTCAGTAGATCAGTGACTGAGGCTGGTTTGTTTGGATCAGTAATACTCTTAGTGTTTGTGAAATCCAGAGGGAGTTTAAACTCATGTAGTCCATCAAAGATCAGCATGATCCTGTCAGAGTCAGGCTTCAGATGTTCAGTGTTTTTAAAGCATTGCTGGAGAAGCTCCATGAAGCTACACTCCTTCACCATATCTCTGATAATGTTTAACTTCTGGAAAGGGACCAGCAATACATATTCAATATCTAGGTTTGACTTCTCTTCAGCCCAGTCCAGGATGAACTTCTGCAGTGTCACAGTTTTTCCAATGCCAGCTTCACCCTTCATCAAAACTGTCCTGATATTCTGTCTTTCAAAGATGTTGTTGCTTATGATCTCTGTATTGTCGCTGATGTGAGAATCTGTTTCCTTTATTATGTGCCGCTCAATGAAGACATCATTCAGTAGTCGTCTTTCTCCAGGAGATTTTTCTTCATTCAGATACTGAAACTCGTCCTTCAGTCCCAGTTTGAATTTATCTGATACTAAAGAGACACAAACACAAACAGCAACTTCACAATTGCTTGCATTTATGTTTACATCAGTGACATTATTTAGACTATATTAAGAACTTTTCTCCTAGAGACTAGGGAACATAAAACCCTCAGCACTGAACTAGAAGTCAATTCTGTTTGAAAGTTGAGTTTGGATAAAAGGTTTGGATAAAAAAAGATGGGGGGGGGGGGGGGGTCATGCAATAGAATTCAAAAGTGGTTTGATGTTATTAAGTTCCAGGTACTCTTCGAAATATCTTATTGTGTGTCACAGTGTAGAAAGTCAGTCATACAGGTTTGGCATGGGTGAGTAAATGATGACAGAATGTTAATTTTAGGGTGAACATTCTCTTTAAGCTTTACTGACAGCATTTTTGGCATAATGTGAGGGCACAAGACTTGAAGGTTCTAAGGTTATGTGTCAACGTAGTGCCATAGGCCTAGTATATGCAACGTGATATCCAATCTATCAACTAATGTAATGTAATCTACCAAGGTAAGAGTAAACTAACTCCTAGACTGGATTTATGTCTGTAACATAAGTTTATTCACATAGAATGGTAGTCTCACTCCAAAAAGGACATTTTTATGAAAAATAGGCACATACTCTCAAAAGATTTATGAGGTCCGGAGGTAGTAAAAGGGAGCAAGTGTCCCTCTTCTTTGACGTCCGTGACTGCAACACACAAATAAAACTGTTGTTGTTATTCACAGACCACCACAATTCAACAAATTGTTTCAAAAAAGGAATAAAGGACTCACCGATATTAAAATGGTCCTTTCCCTAGAGAAAACATTTGAAGATAATTAACAATCAAGATAAGAAGTTAACGATTACTCATTCTCAAAAAGATTCTCTTTTTTTTTCTTCAGATGATATTTGATAAATGATCATCCTACCTCTGTGGTGACGCTGATGACATCACTGTCTACGGTGTAGTTGAGTTTCCCCAGCGCTGCACATTTGATCTTATATTCAGTTCCTGCTCTCAGATCAGTCAGAGTAACTGTGAGTTCATCCTTCAGCACAGGTTTAGATGTCCAGAGTATGCCCTGCTTCAGTTTATACAGTATTCTGAGCTCCACTGTAGCAGGACATGATGGAGGAACCTTCACAACCACACTATTATCTTTGACCTCTTCAGTAATTGGACAGGCTGGTTTGGATGGAGGAATAAAGCAAACAGCTTCATCACATTCACTTTCATACAGCAAAATGCAGGAACCAGGATTGTTCTTCATGTCCTTTGAGGACACAATGAACTTGGCTGGTTTACGGTCTTTTGAATCAATAAAGTTCTTAAATATCTTCAAGTTGTTCCTCGTGGTCTTGTGGATCTCAGGAGTGAGCCAAGACTTCTGCTCTGAATCAAGGCTGTTCTCATTTTTTCCTTTTGTTGAAGGATTTAGATGGGCCTTTTGTTGTAGAAGCAGCATGTCTGAACAGTTCAAGGATGTGAATGTGTAACAGACCAGATTTCCAACCTCTAGATCCATCAAGACCAGATCTATGTTGACTCCTATCTGAGCACCAGCACCCTTCAGCTGTCTGAGGATTAGTTTAATGACGTCAGACTCTCTTTCTCTCTCTTTCAGCCATTCTGCCAGGTCTCGTCCACTGAATGGAGACTCATTATGTTCTTGTAGAAGATCATTCAGGTCAGTTTCCTTCATCACGTCTCCACGAATGTTTGGCAGCAGAGAGCTGAGTTTCTTCATGAGTCTCAGTTTGTACATGTAGCAGTTTTGCTTCATTTGCAGAATTTTATCATGAAGTGCAGTAAAAGTTGAAGCAGGTAAATCTTTCAGAAGGTCATTGCATTTCATCTCAGTTGTATTTAAATTCTCAATCGCTGATTCGGTTTCTAGGATTAGATCCATGCTGATGTCTTTCTGAAGATTTGATGCTCCTGAGTGAAGTTTGTCCAGAGGATAAAGCCAAACTCTCAGAGGAACCGCCAGCTCTTTCTTTTCCCCCAGCAGGTTTGGAAGATCAGAGAAAACCTTTATCGCATCTTCAAAAGAGGTCGGGTTAGACGGTAGCTGAAAGTCACCATAAAACGTGCATGTGAATTTCCGAACTGCGTTCTTCTGAGTGTCATTCATCTTTAGATTGATGCTTGCATCTACTGAAATGCATTTGAGCTTCTCAAAGGCCACTTTTGCTTCTCCTTCTACTGTCTTTATTTCCTCATCTGAGGACACATCTCTGTCAAACACAAAGCAGGCTTCTGCTCCATACAGCACTGCTGTCACCACGTGTGTTGCTGTGTCATTATCAAGCACCTCATGATGAACTGTATCTGCAGGTATTAAGTGTTTCATGGTCAGTTCTTCAAACCTGCTGGTTGAATGATAATGTAGTGTCAGTCTCTGTTGTTTGAAAGACTTCTTGGTGTCTTTGAGATATTTGGCTGCTCCACTAACGTTGACGAATCCACCTAAAACACTCAGTTTCAGAGAGCCATCAACGTTCAGTAAGTTGGATTTGTCCTCAATGGAGTCTGAAGCTGTGACATTGAAATCTGTGTTAATTTTGGGATGGACTTGTAGACTCTGCTTTAGCTTCTCTGGATCCCACAGTGTGATTCCTGCAATAGGAAAACATACACTAAACCTAACCGTTTTATTCCTATCTATATTCTGAAGTTTTTTTTTTCTGAGGTGTTTGTTTATACATCATTCACACTGATTTATATAACATTTTATTCCTAAAAACATGGTGATTTTTTTTTTTGTCAGTTCAGACAGTATTTTCTGATTTAGAGAGTGATAAAAAGAGAAATCGTCTCACGCTACTTGACTGTAATCCTGTTGCACTGATTTAGCGCTATGGGAAAACATCTTTGTTTGACCAGTTGTGAAGTCTGTGTGGCAGTCACATTTAGCTTTAAACACTTTCTAACAATGATGTCATTGAAATGCACCTTCATGAGAGACTATAAATAGACGTGAAATGTGTGCTTACAAAACACTTGAAGAACACTTGACTGCCTGAAGAGAAGTCCTGAATATGCCCCCAGTGTGGCAATGCAGCGCAGCATCTTGCTCCCACTTTTTTTAAGGGAACAGGGCTACGGTTAAGTAACCCGAAATGTTGCCTATCAAAAGCTACTCTTAATGCTGCGCAGATTTGGCGCTATAGGAATGAGAAAACCAACACCACAAGTGTCTGGACCCCTTAAGGTTGTATAGTGTGTGCGCACCAACATGAGAAAGGTCACAGACATGAATGTGGGATGTCAACTCAAGGACTGGAATAACATGAACATTCAAATGATAAAATCTGATAAATGTGTGAGGAGAGGGCTATCCTGCCGCATCACATACTTTTTTGCAAGGGAGTACCTCTTGCCAAAGCCTTGGAGGGTGCAAACCACCTATTGGAATTAGCCCTAACTCCTACAGGTTAAGCTTGACTGTGCGCCTCATAGGCTAGAGCAATAGTCACCCAGTCCCTCACCCAGTGTGACATAATTTGCTTGTTGGTAGCCATCCGCCGGTTGTGGCCCCCATAGCAAATGAAAAGTTGCTGTAGCTTATGCCACAAACAGGAGAGCATAATCTGGACACAGATGAAGTTTTAGTTTTTAGTGAATAGCAAAGGACAGAAGACTTTGAGAATCACCAAATGCATGGTCGAAAATTATAACTTTAGAAAGAAGTCAGGGTGAGGGTGCAAAATAGCTTTGACCAGTCCAAGGCCGGAGTCTAAGCAGAATGCCGAATTGACAGAGCCTGCAAATCTTTAATTCTTTTTTGATAAGGAATGGCCATGAGAAAAACTTTACCTTAATCTTTAGAGTCAGAAGCTTGTCAGGTTCTGACTCTAGTTGTTCAAAAAGGGGTCTCGACTAGCCACTCAAGGACTTTGGCCAAGTCCCACAAAGGGATCTTTTCTCTAATGGGAGGCCTCAGCCTCAGCTCCACAGATCAGCAGGTGCTTCCTAACTTAAGCCCCATCAATCAGAGGACATATGGCAGTCAAAAATACCCTGAGAGTAGCAGGGAATGCTGATAATTTTTCCTGCATAAACTTCAGCACTGGAACAATCTGGCAGTGAACTGGGTCTGCATGGCATGTAATACACCACCTTTCAAAGACACCCAATTTAAGGGCATATATCCTTCTTGTGGAGAGGGCCCTAGTACTTGGAATAGACTATATGACGTCATCTGGAAGCCCAGCATCCCTCAGATGGTACCCCTCAGGGGCCAAGTGTGAAGGTTATAAAGCTCAGGCCAGAGATGAAATATTGTCCCCTGTGCCTGAAATAGAAGGTCACTCCTGTTTGGAAATCACCCAGGGTAAGCTGTCGAGGAGCGGTACTAGGTCATAGAACCAAACTATGGTTGGCCAACAAGGCGGAATCAGCAAAAAGCAAGACCCTTGTTGACGGACCTTGGCCAGGACTCTGGGGAGCAGAGTGATTGGTGGAAATGCATAAAGACGCATGAGCCATGGCATCCAGACCAGATGGGGTTCAGAGAGAAGTCGAGGTTGTGCAATGTCACCTCGAGTGGAAAAGAACAGCCAGATAAGATATTAATACAAGCATCTACCTTCTCAGATAAATACTCAGGCGTGTATTTAATAATTTTATTATCATCATTAATGTATCATTAAGGCCCTGTTCACACTGCAGGCAAAAGTGGCCCAAATCTGATGAAGTCTGGTCAGACTTCTTCAGAGGTAGTGTGAACACTCAAATCTAGCCCAGATCTGATTTTTTCAAATCAGATTTAGACCACATACATATGTGGTCCTGAATCTGACCCAGATCTGATTTTTTCCAATGCGGCCGCAATGTAAACAACCAAAGCGGATTTGATGCGGATATGATGCGTATTTTACATCAATCTATGTCAACATTTGTCACAATTATGCACCAGCGAGTTAGCCCTAGACACAACAGACACAGACCGTAACATTAAAACTTGACTAAATATGGAGAACAGCGATGGAGCGAGTCAATGGAGGGAGAGGGAGGTGTTAGACCTAATTAGTATATGGGGAGATACTTCAATTCAAGCTAAACTAGAAGGATCCTACTGTAACCGCTCCGTTTTTGAAAGCACACAAAATGGAAGAACGTGGACACAGAAGAACGTGGCTTCAGTGCCAAAGGAAGGTGACAAAAGGCCAAAATAACCAATTTTGCTCTCTTTCTTTTCGTTCTTCTCCTCTTTAGCTCCTGCTCATTACTGTTATTGCTTCCATTACACAAACATGTTTAAATAAAAGCGAAAATGCTTACTTCCTCTATAACCTCCTGAACTTTAGTGCAGCAGCGCGCTGCGTCTGATGATATTGATATTATTCTTTTGCACATGCGGGTTAGTTTGAAACCTCAAACAGTTCACACTGGAATCAGATTTAGGCCACATTTTAAAAGGTAATGTGAACAGCCAAACAAAAAATTAGATCCGAGCAAAAAATCTGAATTGAGCATTAAGACTTGTGGTGTGAACGGGCTCTAACAAAACTTAATGCAACCAAATCCTAACCATCCCACCCTGCTCAGCCATAGTCACATAGATTACTTTAATGATGTCTTTACTGCCCTTTTGAGCTTGGTAAAGTAGTTAGTGTCAATGGAGGGACAGAAAGCTCTCAGATTTCATTAAAAAGATCTCCATTTGTGTTCTGAAGTCGAAATGAAAGTCTAACGGGTTTGGAACGACATGAGGGTGAGTAATTAATAACAGAAAATGCTTAATGACCCTTTAATGTAATCAGTCAACTGGTGAAGTATGGTGATATCCACACCTTATTGTTTACATTTGCATTTTTTATCCTATTCACCTGGGGTGTCCGGACTTAAGATCCAAGTCTAAATATTTGGTCTTAACTCAAAGAAATAAATGATGTGGAGAAAACCCTATTAGGGTGTACTGATATATGGATATTCATTCATTGTGTGTGTGTGTGTGTGTGTGTGTGTGTGTGTGTGTGTGTGTGTGTGTGTGAGCCTGTTTATGTGGTTTATGAGGACACAAATTTGTATAACTACATGGGTATTACACTGGTATTACACTATAAATGTGGTTTATGAGGACATATCAAATGTCCTCATAATTCAAATGGCCTTAAAAACATACTAAATTATGTTTTTTTGAGAAAGTAAAAATGCAGAATGTTTCCTGTGATGGGTAGGTTTAGGGGCTGTGTGTGTGTGTGTGTGTGTGTGTGTGTGTGTGTGTGTGTGTGTGTGTGTGTGTGTGTGTGTGTGTGTGTGTGTGTGTGTGTACCTGGTATGAGAGCATCTTTCCTGCAGTCGTACAGCATCCCCAGCTGGAAGGGTCTCCCTAGAGCCGCTGTTTCAATCACATTCACTCCCACTGAAGCCATACTACACACACACACACACACACACACACACACACACAATAACAGTTTCAATAACAGTATGTTAATATGTAAACCATATGTTTACTTTCTTCACTGACAAAAATGGAAAAACTAGACTATATCAGTCAAAGCTCAGCGTTATTGGGTACGATTAATGCATATAGGCTACAATATGGCCATGCAATATGGTATTAATATCAGCTTTATATGTAATAATTAAAAGCCAATATCCTATGTTACTAAACTAAGTTAATAGCACAATTTGGGCCCTAAAGTGTGATTTTTATTTTCCATAGGCTACCCTCACTGGGGAGTATAGTCTATAACTATATATAGACTATAGTTTATAAGCCCCCTAAAATTAAAATCCTAGAAACAGGGGTGTCGGACTGGGGGGGTAAAGGGTACCAAGTACCCAGGGCCCGAGGCAGGGGGGGGGGGCTTAGGAATCAGTTTTCTATAAATACATATACATGCACTAATATTTGTAGGCTATAGCATTTATGTACAAATAAAAATGTTCCTGTGCAAAATTAAACTTGTTGTTAGGCACTGATTTGGTATTAAAAAAAGTAATTTTCATGCTGTGCAGGGCCACCACCCCTCTCGAATCAATGCAAATGGTACGACCCACGGGTGAGGTGCTTTTTTTAAAATTCATGCAAAAATATATACAGAAATTATACATGCAATTACAGCTCACAACAATATATATATATATATATATATATATATATATATATATATATATATATATATATATATATATATATATATATATATATATATATATATATATATACATAGTTTAATTAAAGTGGTTCATGCCAGGTTTAAAATTACACCAATTTAAAGTAACAAAAAGCTTCATATGTCTCGGTCAATCAGTTACTGAGACAGGAGCTGGAGTTAGCCGTGAGATGAACTAGGAAGACAGGGGAAGAGTCGTGTCTTTCCTTAAATGCATTTCCACCAAATGCATCATCGAGCATTGACATTGTTTTAACATAAATATCTACTCCAGGTAGAATAACATACATTTATGTTCGTACTTTATTTGAATAATATACCAATACTTTAGTGCCACACCCTACATAGCGAGCAAACAATATAGTTAACAGGGAGTGAGGAGCAGTCGGAGGCGGAGCTGGAGCTCAACACACTGCCACTCCAGGCGCCTCCTCTTCTGCTGCAGCTCTCCCCAAAGTCAGAAGTTTACATGAAAACACTCTATATTTCCCTCCATTGTCAAAATCTAACACCCACGAAAACACAGGTCGTTAGCGCATATTTTACCGCATTGTTATGCAAATTAGCTCGCACACGCTCTTACATTAAGTACAGGATTGTTCTCAGTTTAATACACATCTTAATGATTGAAAATTACTTATTTTAAAAAGTAGGCTCATTCAAAGACTTATGTCTAATTTAGCGGTTAGTGTAGCCTACCCTTTGATTCTATAGTTGCAACAAAATGCAATAAAAATGTAAAAATGCAATACCCCATTGGTATTTGGTACGGGGGCCCAGCAAGATGGTTTGTACCCAGGGCCCAAAATGTGGTGCTACGCCCCTGCTGTAGAGACAGAAATACAGCCCTGAACTGTGTGCAGAGCTAGTCTATCACTATTAACACCCAACATAACATAAATCGGGATCATTCATAATCATTGACAGATTAATTTCCTTTGATGAATCTTGGATGTAAATCTCTGTGAAATGAAATATTTTATATGAACATCTGTTCTCTTACATGTCGTCCTCTTCAGCTAAAGGAGAGCTGGGTAGTCTTTCTTTTGAACGATATGATGAATCGTTAGGCAAAGGAGATTGCTTAAATCAGCATATTAACAAATCGCATTACCATCTGTAAAGTCACATCTAAAGTATTTCCCAACGCTTGATGTTAAAGCATTCAGTTTATTCTAGACTACAGTGAAAAAATGATGCGTTTCCGTGAGTTTTCTGTCCCCGCCTCTGTGATTATGGCAAGCCGCATTAGCATTAAACACAGCGGGCTGTAGTCATCATTTAGTTTGACTAGTCAAATTTACAATTACAGATATATATTCTGCAATTTTGACTAGATATATCGTTCAATTGACTTTTGACTAGTAGAAATTATAAGATCTACAATTGATTTTGTACTAGGCATAATTCTAATTAGAGAAATTTCAAGAAACAATTTTACTAGTGATAATTAAATATCTATAGCTGAATTATTACTATTACAAATTATAATTGGAGATATCTTTAATTAGTGTTTGTCTAGTCATAATAAAATTAAATATATCTTTATTTCTTAATTTTTTAAAGATATCCAAAATACATTTATCAGAAAGATATCAGACAGTAAATTATTACTAGTCAAATCTCATTTAAAGATATCTGCAATTACATTTGTGATTTTTGACTAAGGAGATCTTTCTTTGGAGAT
The DNA here is from genome assembly GCF_024679245.1 of Pseudorasbora parva. Classification (NCBI taxonomy): domain Eukaryota; kingdom Metazoa; phylum Chordata; class Actinopteri; order Cypriniformes; family Gobionidae; genus Pseudorasbora; species Pseudorasbora parva. The sequence goes on along the minus strand of NC_090196.1, from coordinate 35,736,728 downwards.
ATCTGCATTTAGTTTTGTAACTAAGAAGGATTTCAATGTAGATTGACGGATCTTTTGCTACAATACAATACTCCCACCTTGTGGGTTATTACCTTTATAACACGGGTAAACCTGCATCAAGACAGAAAGCACAATCCATACACAACGCAATATAACATTGATTAATCTTTTTTAAATCACCCTTCACCTTTATTTACTGGGTTTGCCTTGATTCTGAAGCATTAGTCTTGTCCATCACACGTTTATTTTCATTTTTCAGTATAACTCTGTTCTTCACTCTTTTATTTTCAAAATAATACAAAATAATATAGGCAAGGCGAGTTTATTTATATAGCAGATTTCATACCCAATGACAATTTAAAGTACTTTACATAGAAATGAATTAAAATGGTGATAACATATGCAAAAGAAATAAGAATAACATATGAAAGAATTAAAAATAAAAACAAGAATAATTAAAACAGTTGTAAAGAGAATAAAAAAATAATAATACAAATAAATAAAAATAATCTAATAATTTAATATATTCAAAAATTTATATATATATACTGTGCTACCAAAAACTTGTTTGTTTTATTTAATTCATGTATAAATGCATACATTAAGGATGACGTACAATAATTAAAGAATGATGACATTATATTTTATGTAAAATTATATTTGTACATAAATTTTCACAGATATTTATGTCATTTACCTTTCAAAATAGTTTATTATACTTTTCTGAAAATCGGCAGAGAAACGGCTGCAAATGCTCATCGTGTAAACTGTTCAAAAAATAGAAATATACAGTAAAACTTGTTTAAAATATGTATTTCATTAGAGCAGTACCTCTACTATAATGGGATCAAGTCCATTTTAACCAGTGGCGATTTCTTTAAGACTGCAAGGGAAGCTCGGCTTCCCTTATAATGTCACAAAATTAATGGTGAAATATGTACAATTATATTAACATTGTATTGACTAAAAATGCGTTAGAAAACGTTCATCTCAAAGACGAGTTAGTTCAGAATCAGTTACATATAGCAGGTCGGCTGACTCGATTTCCTTCTCATACATTCCCGCAGCGTCAGTGCATTTCCCTATTGAAGCCCAGCGTCCGTTGACTTCAATGGGGCTGCTTTGAACGGTTTTTTTCAGCGCTTCGAAACTAGACGGTCATTGGATAAACGCTGCGATTATGTCCCGCCCACGGACGCTCAGCGTCTCTGGGAGTGAATGGGGAGTGGGCTGGCCCGGGCTCCGAGCTTCTGCGTGTTGATTGGAGGGTCTGCATCTCCTTTTGACTGACAGCGATTCTGTACTATAAGGAATCACTGAAGCTATTCGCGCTCAGTCCCATCGCGGATTTCTCAAGTTCAGTCGAAATAAAAACTGCTGCAACCTCTTTCTTTGATATTTGCTTGGCGAAATTGCTTATTTTCATCATACATTTCACACAATTATACACCACATTCCTTGTTTCAGTTTTACAGAGTTTAATATTTTTTTTAGATCGTTCATTCATTCACAGGGTAACAGACCATTTTCTTGAAAAGGAATATAGGGCAGAATTTACTTTTAAATAAATAAGACAATTGGCTGAAAATGAGCTTCCCCTCTCTGACAGACCAGTAGCCGCCACTGATTTTAACGCACACTTTGTTGCGGCTGAGAAAACACCGAAAAAAGCGAAATAGGCCAACAAACTCAGACTGCTTTACTGATGTTAGCAGTTAGCACTAAGCATTAGGCAGGAGCTGAGTAAATCTTACAATCACACAACAGCAAATTCAACTATTCGTCCAATTCATGTATCTTACATTATAACAGTGACTGACTATCTCTGATTACCTTTGTGTATGTGTGACACGTCCATTAAAGATGGATATCATTACAGATAGCCTATCATAAATGTGGTTTTGACTAGTCAAAATTAGTGATCGACCGATATTGATTTTTTATAACCGATACCGATACCGATTATTTGCATGTTTATGCGCCGATAACCCGATATAGAACCGATATTTACTTATTGTGTTATTTCTGTCTTTTACAATTATAGCAACAGCACTGAACTGAGCTTTTTAAACACTGTAATTTTTGCAGTTTCACTCACTTACATACAGAAAAAAAGACATTTACATCAATAAATAGTCAGAATAGTTTTTTTTTAAATACAGTGCAAAGTCTTTTTAACATTAATGCTGTTTTACCTTTTTATTTATAAATACAGCCATACTAACAACAGGCAAAATACATTTATAAAGTCTCAAATGGAGAACATAAATGAGAGTTGAGTCTATCAACTCCCCTTAACTATGAGCATAAATATAAGCATTCATTTTAAACTAAAGTTTTAAAAGGTTTATGTGTTTAATAGACTAAAGAGTGAATATTCTCTGGATTATGCAAACATTGTAAAAGCTGATGTATTCGCCGGTTTGTTTAATTCAATCTCATCTAGTACGGTATCAAAATGAATGTTTGTGTCAGTCTCTGAATTATGTATTTAGACAAACTTCGAATCAGATTTCTCACTAGTGCAATTATATTTGCAGATATCTCTAAATATCATTCTGACAGGTCAAATTATAATTATGACTTGACAAAATACATTTATGACCATCCATAATATATTTATGGACAGTTAAACCAAACCAGTCAAAGATTTTATATGCTAAAACGGCTTGCCATAGTGTTTGTTTACTTTCACTTTCAGTTTCTGTGTGTACTACGAGGCGCCGGACTGGACAAAAGCGAAGCAAACGCCGCCAGAGAGCGCGATTTCTCATCTCATGACCCCTTTAACACTGCAGCTGCAAAAATAATGCTGTGAGATTCATGTTTTAAAAACATTGAGAATTAAATTATACAATTATACTCTAAATATGAACTAAAACAGGCAGTAAGTCAGGCTTGTTCGAGAGGCATCTGCACAGCGCATGACGTCAGAGTATCGCGAGAGCAAACGACTCCTGATGCTTTTGAATCGCTCTCGCGGTACTTTGATGTCTGTCGGTTTATTCCTGCATTTGATTCATTAAAGTGTGAAAAAAGAGTGGAATTACAAATAACCAAGACATTTGGGAAAATTGACATTTTTAAAGCACCCTCAATGCTTTTTTTCTTCTTCTTTTTGTTTGTCGAATAAATGCTAGCCTTTTTTTTTCTGTATTAATGTGGGAATTTTGGTTTTCAATATTTTCAGGGGGAATTTGAATGTGACAATGAAATGTAAGATAATTCAGCATTCTTTTAAAAAGCTAATGTGGTGTAAGGATTGAAGCTTTTAGGCGGTCTTCGACATGACTTGTTGGTTTGGCTGGCCTGTTCTGGCACGCACTTTGGGTAAATCACACACTTCCTTCTTCTAGCAGATCTGTGCTTGTTTGAACAGGAACGGCTGAAGGTTTGAAGTGTGTGAGACCGGGATATGACCCAGTTTGAAAAGCCAGTGTTTGTGTTTCATTATGTCCTCACTGTGGTTATTATTATGGGAGTGGGATTATTGTTTTACAAAGATCATAGTTTATAGAAATATACAAAGACACTCTTTGTAACTGAGCCTTTATTTGATGATTTAGTTGAGAATTAGGGTTACAATTCACTTTCACAATAGTTTTTTACAATTTAAAATCCTGTCAAAGATTCAAAGAATGCAATGACACATTTTTGGCATCACTTACTCTGATCAAAATCTAAAATGATTAATGTTTGTCGAGCACTTTGACTGAAATGTTGACAAAAGCATGACAAATTATAGTCAATATCATATTATTGTGTGTTCCTCTGAATTCAAACAAACTCATTTTGAAATGAAAATGTGACCCTTGTTAATGTGATAGTGTGTGTGAGGTGATGACTGTGAAGATTTGAATAATTGTCTTAGTTTCTGATCAGTACATTTGGAGAGGATGATGCTCGATGTTCAGGTTTAAGGTTTGAGCCAGCTGCTGTGATTGACTGTAAGCACCTCATCCCCTTACAGGATTACATGTTCAGGCTCCAGGGCAGATGTTAGCCTGGTTTTACCTGAGCCATCGTGTGATTTACTCGGGGTTTAATGTGTGTATTTCTATCGTCTGGTAAAGCGTTCCAGTTCTTCCACAGAAATAGCTGATCCACGATCCTGCAGTGATGCTGGACTGGCTTTTTCATCTCAAACGCTCTTTTTATCTGGTCTCTCACAAGAGGACTTTAAATGTAAAGTGTTCATGTCAGATGCATTTATGACTCCATGTTTTAATTAAAGGGTTAGTTCAGCCAAAAATGAAATGTCTGTCATTAACTCCTCTCCCTAATGTCGCTCCACACCCGTAAGACCTCCGTTCATCTTCACACACAGTTTAAGATATTTTATATTTAGTCCGAGAGCGTATGCAAGTGTATGCACACTATACTGTCCATGTCCAGAAAGGGAATAAAAACATCATCACAGTAGTCCATATGAGACATCAGTGGGTTAATTAGAGTCTCTTGAAGCATCCGAAATACATTTGGGTCCAAAAATAACAAAAACTACGACTTTATTCAGCATTGGCTTCTCTTCCGCGTTTGTGTTCAATCCTCAAATAAAGATTCAAACGGTTATGAGTCAGTGAATCGATTCATGATTCGGATCGCGTGTCAAACTGCTGAAATCACGAGACTTTGGCGATCCGAATCATGAATCGATGATGAGCTGATACAGTGATAATAAAGTATAGTGTCTGACAAATCAGAATAATGTTTATTTTTATGTTTAATGTATGTCGGGGTAGCCTTTCATAAAGAGGAATATAATCCTCTGGTCAGCCCTAGAGACAGATGTCAATGTCAATGTCAATGTCAATGTCAGCTTTATTTATATAGCACCATTCAAACAACACACGTTGACCAATGTGCTTTACAACATCTATATATAAAAGAAATAAAAACAATATTAGTAATGACAATACACATATTAATAATCATAATAAAAATATTCTCTATCTATGTATTAATATCCATTTCAACACTAGGGATACGCCATGGAAAACAAGTGTGTCTTAAGTTGTACTTTAAAAACGGGTATGGAATCAGCATCCTTGACATTTATTGGTAAGCTATACCAAAGTCTAGGTGCTACTGCCACAAATTCACGATCCCCTTTCCGGCTTAATTTAGTCCTTGGAATTTTAAGCTAATTTTGAGTGTTTGATCTCAATGTTCTTCCTGGTTGATGTTTAATTAACAGGTCTGATAAATAAGATGGTGCAAAGCCATGCAGAGATTTATATACAAGTAGAAGTAATTTAAAATCAATTCTGTACTGTACTGGGAGCCAATGTAAAGAGACTAGCGACGGAGTAATATGTTCATGTTTTTTAATATTCATTAATAATCTTGCAGCAGAATTTTGGACCTTCTGCAGCCGTGCAATAGAGGCTTGACTAATTCCTTTATATAAAGAGTTACAGTAGTCCAATCTTGAAGATATAAGAGCGTGGATTGCAATTTCGAGACTCTTAAATGTCAGGCAAGATTTCATCTTTGCCAAATTTCTCAAATGAAAAAAGCTAGACTTTACAACATAATTTATCTGTTTGTTTAGATTCATAGGGCTATCAATAAAAACGCCCAAGTTTTTCACACTTTCTTTAACGTTCATTGACAGCGAGCCAAAATTCAATTCTACTGCACCCTTAGATCCTCTGGGACCGAACACTACAACCTCTGTCTTGCTTTCATTCAGATATAAAAAATTCGAGGCCAGCCATGCTTTAATATCAGAAAGACAAGACATCAAGGATTGTAGGCTGTTTCTTTTAGTTAATGGTATATTTGTAGATCATCTGCATAGCAGTGAAATGCTATAGTGTGTTTTTTAAAACTATCCCCCCAATGGGAGCATGTAAAGGGAAAAAAGCGTGGGAGCCAGGATGGAGCCTTGAGGCACACCACATATGAGCGATGTCGCTCGCGATGTATATGCTCCATATTGTACTGCCATGCTTCTGTCAGTCAGATATGAGTTGAACCAATTTAGGGCTTTGCCCTGCAACCCTACATACTCTTCTAGCCGTGAAAGCAGCACCATATGATCTATTGTATCAAATGCTGCAGTTAGGTCTAATAAAACTAACACTGCTGAATCACCAGCATCCACAGTCAGCAGTAAATCATTAAAGACTTTTACAAGGGCTGTCTCCGTGGAATGATACTTCCTAAAGCCAGACTGATAAAGTTCACCAATCTTATTCTGTTCTAGAAAGACGTGTAGTTGGCTAAACACCACTTTTTCTAAAATTTTTGACAAAAAGGATAGGTGAGAAACTGGTCTAAAATTTGTCAAATCAGTCGGATCTAAGTTAGGTTTTTTTAGTATAGGTTGCACAAAGGCCTGTTTCAGCATGTTAGGAAAAACCCCTGTATCTAAGCTTTTATTTACAATCTGAAGAATATTAGGTCCAATGGCGTCAAAGTTTTCTTTCAAAAACCATGGAGGAACCATATCAATAACTGACCCAGTTGGTTTTAATCCACTTACAATTTCTCCTAACTGCTCAAATGTAATACGTTCAAACTGATTAAAAATGGTGGTCTGTATAACAGATGTTCTGATTGTTGATTATTCTACATTAACATTTCTGGAGATGTGTTTATTGTTTCAGTGGCTTGATGTTTTCTTTTATTAGGAATAATATTATTGTATTATAAATAAAATGTGCTAAACTTATGACTGCAATTCGAGTATTATATTAAACTAAATTATTATCTATAGTAATAACATGTCTAAAATGGTCCTGCACCCTGGATAGGTGACCTATGACAATGATCCATGCTGTTCTTCATAAAATATCACAGCAGTGCAACAACAACAGCAAAAAAGACAAACAAAATGTTCTAGAATTACATGGCGGTGTTTCGCAAGGACGTTTCTTGTTTGGATGTTGCAATATCCCGCGTTTCGCTTTTGTCCAGTCCGGCGCCTCGTAGTTCAGGAGAAACTGGTGAAGGTAAAAACAAAACACATCGAGGGCTTCTGTTTCACTTTTAAATAAACGGATGCTATAAGACTTTCGCGGTCGGAAATAATCAAGGTGTGTATTTCAGACGGTAATGATTTGTTAATCTGCTGATTTAAGTAATCTAATTTTCATAACAAATCATAAAATCTTTCAGAAGAAACCGACATCAAACTTTCTAGTTCTCCGCTGAGCGCTGAGGAGAAGCACAGGTAAGAGAACATTATTCCTCAGGGAAATTAATCTGTGTCAAGAGTTATTAATTATCCCAACTATAGCAGGAGAGAGCGGGACACGAACTAACACAGGGTTAGTTTAACACACACGGTTTAACACTTTACACACACACACCAGTCTGACCAAACTCGGTGTAGGCTATTTACACGTGGCCATATCAACACTATAGAGAAAACATTAAGACATTAAAATATCTTTGGAATATAACACTGCACATTTACATAACCACAGCCAAAATACATTTATAATTGAAAAAGTTGATTGTTTATTGACCAAATATGTTAGTTTGTCTTGTATATTGATTGTTTGGTTATATCAGATAATGTTAATCTGTCATATGGTCTGTTGCTCCACCTATGGGGCATATTGTCACATTTCACTTCCATTCTTTCAGGGTAAATCAAGAAAAAAAAGTAGACACTGTATTAATGAAACAAAACCACATGATTGAACTAGACATGTGGGAAATTAATGTGGGATTTACACAAACTAAGACAGAGTCAGAAGTCAGAAAGCGTTAGGTTGTGCCCTGCTCTCCCCTACTGTCAATCAAAGTTGATTGTAGGAGTTTGTTAAAGAAAAAAAAAAAAAAGATAGTCTAATAACTCTAAATAATACTTAACACAGAGTTGGACATGTTCAGAAAAACCTTCAAAGTTCAGAACTGTAGATTTGGCTTCCATTTGTGATTGTGAATATTAATCACAATGGCCACAAACCAAAGAAAATAAATAGTTAATGCAAAAATAGAAAAACAGCATTTATAGACTAATAGTCGCAGCGTTCTGTCTTCAAACTTTAAGCCTTACTTAGACTGCCGTTTACTTCATCGTTCCTGTGGTCAAAGTTTGTCTTGATATATATCCATGTTTACATTTTTCAGTTTTATGAAATTGTTTGTAATTTAGTTTACTGTGATTCTCAATTCTTAAATGCGACTATTTTTTTTTTTTTTTTTACTTCTTAAGCTGCATTTAGTTAGCCTGGCTCTGCCCTCCTACGTACTTCCGCTCAATTTTCATTTTCCTTCAGTACTCCGTCTGGGATTGCTGTGTAGTCTTAGGTTTTCTCCGAACAAATTTTTACCGGTCCAATCAGCGAACAGAGGGCGTGTCTGAGAACGATGACGTTGATGTCGAGCGCTAGTTTGAGATGTAGTTCAGTAATAGCGACGGAGAAAGATGCGAAAGAAACCATTCATTGCATTGTGGCACCGCTGCTGAATATCCAGAAGTTAAAGCCGGAGCAATAACAGTCTTTGCTGGAGTTTGTTGGTGGCCCTCCAACAGGGTAAACTCGGGAAAAGTTTGATTTTCCAGATCACTTCGTAGTGATGAAGGAGTTGCTGAAGCTATTCGGACGGTAACTGTTTCTCTTGGGGTCAGAAGGTATTGCCATCATTTAAGTTACAGGGACTGGTCAGTTATTTTATTGCCATCCGTCTCTCACCACCCGCGGAAAAATCCCCGGCCGTGCTGATGTAATAGCTGTCCGAATCCACATCTCTGAGTTTTCAACAATATATCACTTCAAAATTCACTGTTTGTAATCATTTTTGACCCCTGCAGAACACCATACGGTTGCTTTGCTGTTATTAGGATGCTTTTATAGACTTGTATTTCCTTAAAATGCTGGCAAGTATTTAGAAGAGCAATATATTTCATCACCGCTCAAACTAATGAAAATAAAAGCACTTAAACATTTGAATCGGTCCGTTATTTATAGCAGCATTTATTATCATACCAAGCATATGACATTTTATTTACAGCATACAGTGATGTACGGACCGCGTGAGCGCCGCGTTCCCGATAAACTCTCCTCTCCACCGTGGCGTGAATAAATCACAATCCGAATGCACGAGTTTTAGGTTTTATCCTATAGTTTTATTACTGAGGTAGCATGCACATGTGCACTTTTATTTTGTGGGATTTCCATGAGTGAAACAGGCGAAGGTCGCATGACATTCGTCACAACCAAACGTTAGCGATTGGTTATGGCAGATCCAGAGTGGCTCAGGGCAGATCCAATAGTTTTAAACCTCAACAGGGTGCCCGCCTTCGCGGAAATAAACCCTTGTCAATGGAGAGTGGCCAGACTTTATATACAAATGAAATGTACGAGAGTCTGGTAAAACCAGGCTAGCATTTAGTGCCTTAGAGTAGCAATATGTGTCTTAAAGGAACACTCCACTGTTTTTAGAAATAGGGCTTAATCAACTTCTTTCCTACATTTAGATATGTGGGCAAATGCATTTTTGTCTCAGTGCATTGTTTTAGTTTGTCAGGGTCGCTGCTAGCTTAGCTTAGCATAATGAATGGAATCCTATGTTGCCAGCTAGCATGTCCTGAGTAAAAGTGATCCAAAAAAAAACAACTCCCACCTAATTACTTCTGGGGCCCTGCGTATTCACAATGAGTACAAATAGTGATGCAGATTAAGACTGGGCGATTTATAGGAAGATATTGGGACTATATTATGGGGAAGCAGAGATCTCACGCAACACATGAAATCCCATGACTTCCATCAACATACCGGCGTTTATATTAGCTGGCTATTTTTCATACAGTACATGAATGGCAAAGAACATGTGTGATTTTGTGAGAGACGAAGAGGGTTACTTCTTAGACAGTCAAAATCCAGAACATAACTCAATGAGCCAGAGTTTTCAGAAGAGGAGCTACGCCTGCGTGCTTTGAAACGACAGGAGGAGGTTTGGATGAGAGCCAACATGAACTGGTGGTGTGAGTGTGGTGGAAAATGTCCCTCTATGCCGACTGAAAGAGTGTGTCGAGTGGGGCAAGTTACTGCCATCGATGACCAGGCTCAACGCGTCAGATCAAGATAAGCGTGCCCGCTGTTGTGTCACAGCTACCGAGGATCTCACGCCATTGATCCACCCTGCAGTTCTCTATTTACTCTATTATCCCCGTGTGATAAAGTGAACTGGAAAAACATGATCACAACCTCCTCCTCCTGTCGTTCCAAAACAGGCGTAGCTCCTCTTCTGAAATCTGGCTCATAGAGGTATGGTTCAGGATCTTGACTGTCTAAGAAGTAACTCTTCGTCTATCACAAAATCACCCATGTTCTTCGCCATTCATGTACTGTATGAAAAAAAGCCAGCTAATATAAACGCCGGTGTGTTGACGGAAGTCGTGGGATGTGTTGCGTGATATCTCTGCTTCGCCTGTGCTTCCCCATAATATAGTCCCAGTATCTGCCTATAAATCCCCTCGTCTTAATCTGCATCGCTATTTGTACTCATTGTGAATACGCAGGCCACAAGAAGTAATTTGTTTTTTTGTTTTTTTTGTTTTTTTAAATGATCACTTTTACTCAGGACATGCTAGCTGGCAACATAGGATTCCGACCCTGCCAAACTAAAACAAAGCATGCACTGAGACAAATGCATTTGCCCACATATCTAAATGCAGGAAAGAAGTTGAATAAGCCCTATTTCTAAAAATGGTGGAGTGTTCCTTTAAGTACTAATATACACATTTTGGTCATAAATAAGGTACAAATATGTTCTTACTGAACTGTAGCTTAAAGGGATACTTCACTACCTTTTCATATTAAACTGTTATTCTCTTAACTTAAACGAGTTGATACATCCCTCTCCCGTCTCAGTGTGTGCTCTTAATCTCTCTGACGCGCGGTGACGATCTAATAGCATTTAGCTTAGCCCACTAAGCCCAGTTAATTCACTATGGAACCAAACAGAGATCAAGTTAGAAGTACCAAACACCTCCACGTTTCCCCTATTTAAATACGGTTACACGAGTAGTTGAACGATCAAGTATGGTGACAAAATAAAACGTGGCGCATTTCTAATTGGATTAAAAATTGGGAACTATTATGTGTGGTGGAATAGCACTTCTGAGAGTACTCCTGCTCAGCGCAGTAAAAAGTCCCGGCCGAAACATCTTTCCTCACATCTCCTCCTGACTCTCTCATTTCTCAATAGGGAGATGTGAGGGAAGATGTTTCGGCCGGGACTTTTTACTGCGCTGAGCAGGAGTACTCTCAGAAGTGTTATTCCACCACACATTATAGTTCTCCTTTTTAATCCGATTAGAAATGCGCCACGTTTTATTTTGTCACCATACTTGATCGTTCAACTACTCGTGTAACCGTATTTAAATAGGGGAAACGTGGAGGTGTTTGGTACTTCTAACTTGATCTCTGTTTGGTACCATAGTGAATGAACTGGGCTTAGGGAGCTAAGCTAAATGCTATTAGATCGTCACTGCGTGTCAGAGAGATTAAGTGCACGCACTAAGACGAGAGAGGTGTGTGTCAACTCGTTTTAGTTAAGGGAATAACAGTTTAATATGAAAAAGCGGTGAAGCAACCCTTTAAGCTACTGTTCCAGTGATGAGCAGCTGTACAACTTTTGCACATTTGGATCTGAGTGTTTGCCGTCTCAGTTCTAATTTAGCAATTGGAAAATATAAATAATTTTAATGACTTAAATAAGTGCAGGGTCAGTAACGTGTGTGTGTGTGTGTGTGTGTGTGTGTGTGTGTGTGTGTGTGTGTGTGTTTAGTATGGCTATGTCTACAGTGGGAGTGAATGTGATTGAAACAGCGGCTCTTGGGAGACCCTTCCAGCTGGGGATGCTGTATGACCGCAGGAAAGATGCTCTCATACCAGGTACACACACACACACACACACACACACACACACACACACACACACACACACACACACAAAACTTAATGTCAGTTACTGTATACATCCTATGACACACCATGACAAATTATCATTTCATGGAACAAATGTTTTGTAGCTTAGATAAATGGCAGTGGTGAATATACACATATAATAAACAAAATGGATGATTATCAATGAATCAAACTTGGTCAGATTGCTGACAATTCCCAATAGTGTTTTATTTCCTTGAGCTAAGACCAAATATTTAGACTCGTAAGTCTGGACACCCCTGTGGCCTGTTCCTCAAAGCTGGTTTCAGTTATCCAGGTAAGTTCAAGATTAGTTTGAGCAAACTCTGTTTTTTTGGGCTCAAGAAGGTGGGCTGTGGTTTTTATCAGTGTTCATCACAATGGTAACTTGCACTACGCAGCTAACCTGCTCTGAGCCGGTTTATTCTGGGTTAGAGATCGCTAACCCAAACTGGACCAATAAGCTGCAAGTAAAGATGCAATAAGGCCACACCCCCTGTATGTCTCGTTCTAAATTAAAGCAGTTTATAATGAAAAAAACGTTAGAGACAAAATTGCTTATTTGGCGCTAATTATTTATTATTTTTATATTATATGAATTATAATCACCTTGAATGAATATAAAATGTTCATATAAATACTATATTGATTGACAAGTAGCCAAATAGTAAATATAAAACATGCATTCATAATTCTTTTAAACTCTTTGTGAAGCTATAATTATTAGGCATATTTCTTTGATCCACGTCATGCATTGATATAGTCAGATATTCTCCTTCTCAAACTCTCGCCGCAGCAGCAGTGTTTATTCCTGCCGTGGAAACGCATTTAATTTCATGATCGTTTTCAAAACGATCTCTCAATCTTCAGAAGAGAATTGAATCAAACAGACGCTGTGATTGCAGCCATCCATCCTATGGGGACTTGAACGACTCGATCGAGAAGACTCGAGAGATGAACTGTTTCTCCATCCATCCTATGGGGACTTGAACGACTCGAACGAGAAGACTCGAGAGATGAACTGTTTCTCCATCCATCCTATGGGGACTTGAACGACTCGATCGAGAAGACTCGAGAGATGAACTGTTTCTGCATCCATCCTATGGGGACTTGAACGACTCGATCGAGAAGACTCGAGAGATTAACTGTTTCTGCATCCATCCTATGGGGACTTGAACGACTCGAACGAGAAGACTCGAGAGATGAACTGTTTCTGCATCCATCCTATGGGGACTTGAACGACTCGATCGAGAAGACTCGAGAGATGAACTGTTTCTGCATCCATCCTATGGGGACTTGAACGACTCGATCGAGAAGACTCGAGAGATGAACTGTTTCTGCATCCATCCTATGGGGACTTGAACGACTCGATCGAGAAGACTCGAGAGATGAACTGTTTCTCCATCCATCCTATGGGGACTTGAACGACTCGATCGAGAAGACTCGAGAGATGAACTGTTTCTCCATCCATCCTATGGGGACTTGAACGACTCGAACGAGAAGACTCGAGAGATGAACTGTTTCTGCATCCATCCTATGGGGACTTGAACGACTCGATCGAGAAGACTCGAGAGATGAACTGTTTCTGCATCCATCCTATGGGGACTTGAACGACTCGATCGAGAAGACTCGAGAGATGAACTGTTTCTGCATCCATCCTATGGGGACTTGAACGACTCGATCGAGAAGACTCGAGAGATGAACTGTTTCTGCATCCATCCTATGGGGACTTGAACGACTCGATCGAGAAGACTCGAGAGATGAACTGTTTCTGCATCCATCCTATGGGGACTTGAACGACTCGATCGAGAAGACTCGAGAGATGAACTGTTTCTGCATCCATCCTATGGGGACTTGAACGACTCGATCGAGAAGACTCGAGAGATGAACTGTTTCTGCATCCATCCTATGGGGACTTGAACGACTCGATCGAGAAGACTCGAGAGATGAACTGTTTCTGCATCCATCCTATGGGGACTTGAACGACTCGATCGAGAAGACTCGAGAGATGAACTGTTTCTCCATCCATCCTATGGGGACTTGAACGACTCGATCGAGAAGACTCGAGAGATGAACTGTTTCTCCATCCATCCTATGGGGACTTGAACGACTCGAACGAGAAGACTCGAGAGATGAACTGTTTCTGCATCCATCCTATGGGGACTTGAACGACTCGATCGAGAAGACTCGAGAGATGAACTGTTTCTGCATCCATCCTATGGGGACTTGAACGACTCGATCGAGAAGACTCGAGAGATGAACTGTTTCTGCATCCATCCTATGGGGACTTGAACGACTCGATCGAGAAGACTCGAGAGATGAACTGTTTCTCCATCCATCCTATGGGGACTTGAACGACTCGATCGAGAAGACTCGAGAGATTAACTGTTTCTGCATCCATCCTATGGGGACTTGAACGACTCGAACGAGAAGACTCGAGAGATGAACTGTTTCTGCATCCATCCTATGGGGACTTGAACGACTCGATCGAGAAGACTCGAGAGATGAACTGTTTCTGCATCCATCCTATGGGGACTTGAACGACTCGATCGAGAAGACTCCAGAGATTAACTGTTTCTGCATCCATCCTATGGGGACTTGAACGACTCGATCGAGAAGACTCGAGAGATGAACTGTTTCTGCATCCATCCTATGGGGACTTGAACGACTCGATCGAGAAGATTCGAGAGATGAACTGTTTCCGCATCCATCCTATGGGGACTTGATCGAGAAGACTCGAGAGATGAACTGTTTCCGCATCCATCCTATGGGGACTTGATCGAGAAGACTCGAGAGATGAACTGTTTCTGCATCCATCCTATGGGGACTTGATCGAGAAGACTCGAGAGATGAACTGTTTCTGCATCCATCCTATGGGGACTTGATCGAGAATACTCGAGAGATGACCTAATCTCTTCCGCTTCCGGTGACTGCATAGCCTTGCCTATATGGGGCTGGGACTTGATGAACGAATGACTCGAAGACTCGAGAGAACTAATCTTTTCTGTTTCCGGATGCATGTATTACATATGAGGCTGTCACGGCCCAGATCAGACATGATGACGGAACTAACGGCTCGAACCAGTCTCGAGAGGTGTACTAATATTTCTAGGGAACAGACATTATTAAATGTGAAGTGACTAAATAAAGAACGATTTGGATCAGGAGGTGAGGCAAGCTAAGCAATTAATTAATATTTTCTTTCTCAAAGTTAGGCCATGACTGCATTAGCTTATAGTTTGTTTGTTTTTTAATCCAAAAGTACTAAATGTATTGAAAAATGTAACATTTTAATTAGATTCTGCTTAAATGAACGAAATGACTTTTTGCTGAACAAGATTCAAAGATCTGAGTCAGTAAAATAATTTGAACTTCCCACTACTACTAATTACTCCATAATTCCACAAGGGGGCTGTTAAACGCTACTAATATAAATCTAATACCTGCACTTCTACATAAAGGGTCCTTTGTAACAATTTGGCTGCATTTAAGTGTGAGAAATGGTTACATACTCATCTGATTTGAGAAGGTAGATGTTTGTATTAATATCTTATCTGGCTGTTCTTTGGCTACATTGAATTCTGAGGAATTAAATGGCAAAATAGCCATATGGAGATGGACTTTGAGAATACATAGAATAACATTCACGCTGGTAAGAAAGGCGTTTCAGTCTGCGGGTCATGCTGGTGCTGCTCTGCACACTATGGCAGGAGGAATAGATTAACCTGCTGAGAAAGTTTTTTTTTTTAAAAAGTAAGTAAAAATATAAGTAGCTTCTTCCTGACACCCTCACAACACCTTCAGTGTTTCAGGGGGCAGCGGTTTCCAGTGAAATGTTAAATATTCAGTTGCTTCCTGCCATTCCCAAAACATTTGTAACATTTCCCAAAGACGTTGTGTCAAAATTAGTGCCCCTTTTTAGAGAAGTTGACAATGTGGAAAATACTGCCAAGCAAATCTTCTTGGGCTTTGAGAACTGTAGAAAAAGACTACACAATACAGTTCACACACCGTACTCTGCGTTTCTACGTTGTGGTCTCCATTACTGTGAAACCGGAGTGGACGCAGTTGCTGGTACAAGAATTGCAAACTCTACTGCAGAGATGGCAAAATACACACATCCTTCACTCAAGTAGAAGTACAGATGTTCATGTTTAAAAAGACTTGAAGTATTGTAAAAAGTAAAAGTTGAAGTACTGACTAATTTCTATGTAAAGCACTTTGAATTGCCATTGGGTATGAAATGTGCTATACAAATAAACTTGCCTTGCCTAAAGTAAAGATGTATGGACTCTGACATGTACCTAACTATAAAGTAGCCATTACTACTACCTGTTTTAAAATCACACTTGTAACTGAACCTCACATCATATTAATACATTAATACATTTCACATTTTTTTAGCTAATTAATGTATCCAGGCTAAACAAACAACATGTACAACAGGACCGGACCGGGACAAAATTGTAGGCCAGTAAATCTCACACTCATCGAGGCCATCCTATACACCCACAACAAATTCAGAAAACACGGACAACCCTATTTTTTGTTATTTAATTATCATGAGTCATATGTTTCCCTTACTATGGTTTTATTATAGTAAAGAAATACAGTAACCATGTTTTTGGCGGACTGATTACCATTTCTATAACGATTGTTTTACTACAAATGATCTGCTAAATTACTACTGTAACTTTAAAATAGATAATAATGATGTCCTTTAGCATACAGTATTTTGAGTGATGATAGTAATGGGGGCTATTGCTAACAGTTGCTAGCAGTTTAATGCTTAACTAAGTAAACAAAGACAAAACTACAATAGCCTATTTACAGATAAAACTGACCTGGACGTTTCCACTCCATTCTTGTCCCTCGCATTGATTACTTTAATTGAAAGAAACATTTTAGCAGATCATGCGAGCCGTATCGTAGCGTTTGCCAGTCAAGACTAACCATTTCATGATTTATGAGATGCCACAAAATACAGATTGAAACTAAAATAATGAGCCTGGTTTTAAAGTTAAAATACAGGTATTTGTCTAAAAATGTAAAGACTGAAAGTAAGTAGTTTATTTCTGAAATCTACTGCAATAACAAAAAAATGCTGACAGTCAAAATTATTGTTTCTCAAATTCAACACTAGACATGTGCCGATTTTCGATAATGCGATTTATCACGATAATGATATTGTTATCGTGGGCATGTTAAAATATTGTAAATAATAATTTATTAACAATTTATAATTTTTTTATAATGCACTCAAGAATACTTTGCCCATCAACTGTATAAATGCTCAACACCGCTGTATTCTGCCAAAGGGACACGCGCTCAGATATAAACAAGGCCGACGTGCGTTTGCACATGACTGAACGGGTGAAGGAGACGCGCTGCTGAAGTGCCGCTCAGTGACAGCAGAGGGCGCTGATGAACTGCAGAATGCAGCCGGTTACCCCGGAAACCAGCAAACAAACAAAAAACCCATGCTGCGTCCCAATTCGCCTACTTATACTACGTCCTAAAAGTATGTACTCTTTTTGTGAAGAAAAAGTATATACTTTTGAGTGTGTAGCAGAAAAGTATGCAAGCTTCGGGACATACTACTTCGCCATCTTTAACGGACTCTGTTGTTTAGTTACGTGCATCCCGTCACCGTTTATCTGCCCTGTCAATCATCGTCAGATTCGTCACAGTTCAAATCCTTCACATTCAGTTTAATCTCCTACAGTATCGGAGAGAAATGTAGCCGCTCGTTGATCTGCCTTTGTGGGTCTTTAATGCAGAGACTCTCCTCGTGTGTTTACAGTTTAAATATAATGATGCATTTAAAAGTTAATGGCCAAACGTGTCATTTCAAAAGTTCTCAATGCTGCTGCGGGTGAAATATAATGTGACAACACTGAATAAATATATTTTTATCAGGTTAAATATAGATAGTTGGTCACTTAAACCCCTTTATCTAAACTTCTCTACTAAACCGTCGAACTCGCACATCCGTCATGTTTGTAGTTTTTTAACGCTTTTTATCCGCGTTTGTAGTTCTAATCGAATCCTCGTCCAACTCGCAATGGGTTGTGGGCAATATCAGCCGTTAGAGTGCCCATCGATCCATACTGTGAATTCGGACCGGAAATAGTAAACCATCCGGGAATCTTTGGAATACTCTTTTCAACATACTACGATTTGGGACATACTAATTCGATTTTCGAATACTATTTAGGATGGATAGTATGCGAATTGGGACGCAGGGCCAGTGTAGTTTTTAAAACAGCCATTTGTTTTTGTAATCTCAATGTTGTTCATCACAGCACCAAATACTTAATACTTAAAGACTTAATAGGCTATTTATTTTCAAATTTAAACATTTTTATGTTTTAATCTGGACTACAACATACCCTAATAATTAGAACTGTTCTAATTCTTTGTTATTGTTCAGTAAAACTTTGAGATACGACTTCATTAGTTAACATGTTAATTCATTATTACCAAACTGACAATGAAAAATACTTATAAAGAATTAATCATTCTATGTTAATTTCTTACTTTTTAATAACATTAAAATCAAAATCAAAATAACTTTTTTAATGGACCTAAGATAAAACTAACAATGATCAGTATTTCTTAACTAACATTACCAAAATAATTATACTTTCTGTACCAAATGTAGCTATTGCTCAATCTTAGTTAATGCATAAACTAATGAGACCTTATTGTAATTTGTTAGCCTACCTGTTGTTCTTTATAGCCTAATTCTTTTGCACTTTAATCTGCTTGAAAATTGTACTTTTACAGCTCTGAAAAAAATCAGAGACCACATAACATTGATTTCTCAATGAGGGGTCTCTTAATTTTTTTCCAGAGCTGTATATATTTTTGGTGCATTATTGTATTTAAACATTCAGTTATTTTTGTTCTTACAAAAATAGTTCTTAAAGCTGTTATGCTATGGCAACACTTTTTTTTGCAATTTACTTTAATATCGTGATAATATCGTATATCGTGATAAAACTTCATCAATTAATCGCAACATGAAAAATTGATATCGGCACATGCCTATTCAACACAAAGATGGGTTTATCACAATCGACCTCAAGGACGCATATTTGCATTTAAAAATTCTGCCACAATACAGGAAATCCCTGAGGTTCCCTTTTCGGGGGTGAAGCCTACCAATATCAGGTTCTTCCATTTGGCCTAGCCTTGTCACCCTGCAAATAGACAAAATGCATGAATGCAGCTCTGGCTCCGTTGCAACTCCAGGGCATCTGCATTTTGAATTACATAGACAACTGGCTGATTTTTAGCCCAGTCTCAAGAGCTTGCGCTACGGCATTGGATGTCGTCCTCGCTCATCTTGTATCTCAGGTTGAGACTCAACGGCAAGAAAAGCGTTTTCTCTCCTGCACAGAGGACAATGTATTTATGCGTCTCCTGAGCGATATTAGGCTAGGACAGGAAATTACTTTCCATTACTCTCAAAGAGTTCTGGGTAGTGTTGTCAAAAGTACAGGCTTCAGTACCAAGTAAGTATTGAAATTCACAAAATGTGATAATACTAGCATTTCCCTCTAGCATTTTGAGCGCTGTTGAATGGATTCTTAAACACCTCTGATTGGCCATTGTGTTGACTTGCTCAACATGTATGTCTGTGATTGATCCATAACAGCGGATATATTGGGAATATACGAGCATCATTGAAGCACTTGATAAAGAGCGTTGATCAATGTAGCCAATCACCGACATATATGTTGAACGTGTCAACACAATGGCCAATCAAAGACATATATGTTGAGTGTGTCAACACAATGGCCAATAAGGGGTTTAAGAATCCATTGATCAGCACTTATAATGCTAGAGGGAAATGCTGGTAGCATCATATTTTTTAAATTTCAGTACTGACTTGTTTCCTCACCTTGGGTTCTTCTCTAGGCATGTGTTGTTGTCACAAGATGCTAACAACAATGCTTCCCGCATGGGCTGCGGTGCGGTCGTAGATGGCCGTCCAGACCAAGGGATGTGGAGAGGTCATCATCTCAATTGGTGCATCATTTTGCAATTTATATAATTATAATTGCCTCAATTTAATGGCTGTATTTCAGACCCTGAAGTACTTCCTCCAACAGTTAAGGGGCTACTATGTCCTAGTGTGGATGGACAACACTATGGTAGTTGCCTACATAAATCGCTGGTGAAGCAAGTTATGCTTTGAACTCAGGACAAGTTCCTGTCCCTCAGGGTGATTTACAACCCTGGGCATTTGAACGTGGGAGCAGAATTTCTGTCAAGCTGTGGAATTGAAACCTACCTAGAGGTAGTCAAAACGATTTGGGAAAGATTTCACAAAGATTTTAGACGTGGACCTTTTTGCTTCCCAGGCAATGCTACTTCTCTCTGAACCAGCCAGCCCCTCTGGGTCTGGATGCCATGGGCCATGCATGGCCAAAACTGCATATCCACTTAGGGATGTCACGGTACCAAAATTCCAGTAATCTGTACCAATACTTTAAAATATAATAATAATAATAATAATAATAATAATAATAATAATAATACAAAATATTTTTAATATATATATATATATATATATATATATATATATATATATATATATATATATATATATATATATATATATATATTATTAGTAGAGGCATATTATTACATAGAGACG
Organism: Pseudorasbora parva; assembly: GCF_024679245.1. Classification (NCBI taxonomy): domain Eukaryota; kingdom Metazoa; phylum Chordata; class Actinopteri; order Cypriniformes; family Gobionidae; genus Pseudorasbora; species Pseudorasbora parva. The sequence goes on along the minus strand of NC_090196.1, from coordinate 35,716,169 downwards.
TAGCTAAATCTACTGTACAACAGTAGCCTAATATAATCTGTCAATTTCTTCCCTTTACACCAAACCTTTATTTTGATGGGTTGCCGTGAAGACCTCTGAGTGTCTGTGTTCATTTGACTGTTTTCTCAAATGAAACGGTAAATTCTCATGAAGTGATGGTTCATGCATTCGTGACTTTGTGTCCTCATATAGTGACACACGGCAGTTGGCAGAAACTATAAGACAGCGAGCGAGTGTCACGCACGTGTGCGTGCGCGTGGTGTGTGCATCGGCGCCTGGCATTCACACAAAGATGCAAAATATGTAGCAGTACTATTTAAATAGTATTTTGCAGTTTAATATTCACATACAATAGTATAAATTCGGCTTCAGTCTGGAGCCCTGTGCTTAGATTAACACGGAAGCGACTGAACGCAGCTGCAGGTACCGGATGTACTCAGGAGTCTGTACTACCGGTACTACAGAAATGCTGGTATCGTCACATTTTTAAAATTTCAGTACCAACTTGGTACCGAAGTACTGGTACTTGTGACATCCCTATTTCCACCAATTGCTCTGCTACCTGGAGTCCTGGCCAAGGTCCGACAATATTTCATCCCTGGTTCGAGGTGAAAGGTGGCGTATTGCAAGCTGTGCAGACCCAGTTCCCCTCCAGATTGTTTCAGTGCTGGAGTTTCTGCAGGAAAAATTAACAGCATTCCCTGCAACTTGCAGTATGGCCGACTTATCGGCTTGCCACGCTCTGATTGATGGGGCTGCAGTCAGGAAGCACCTTCTGATCGCCCGCCTCTTCTGTTGCGGCTGAGCCCTCCAATTAGAGAAAAGAGCCCTTTGTGGGACTTGGCCATAGTTATTGAGTGGCTAGACGAGACCCCTTTTTGAAACACTAGAGTCAGCACCTGACAAACTTCTGACTCTAAACAGAGATTTTCTCATGGCCATTACTTTGCAAAAGAGAATTGGGGATTTGTAGGTTCTGTCGATTCGGCATCCTGCTTCAACTTTCCCCTGAACTGGTCAAACCTATTTTGCACCCTCACCCTGACTATCTCCTAAAGTTGCATTTTCGACCATGCATTCGGTCCAAGTTCTTCATGTCTTTGCCACACACACTTCACAACCGGTCAAACAAAGATGTTTTCCTATAGTGCTAAATCAGTGCAGTCCAGTAGTGGGAGATGATTTCTCTTTTTATCACTCCATAGATCAGAAAATATTTTTAGGACTCAAATGTTATATAAATCAGTGTTAATGATATATGCACAAACACCTCAGGAAAACACTTCAGATTATAGATAGGAATACAACTGTTAAGTTTGGTGTATGTTTTCCTATTGCAGGGATCACACTGTGGGATCCAGAGAAGCTACTGCAGAGTCTACAAGTTCGTTCTAAAGTTAACACAGATTTCAGTGTGACTGCTTCAGACTCCATTGAGGACAAATCCAACTTAATGAACATTGATGACTCTCTGAAACTGAGTTTTTTAGGTGGACTCGTCAACATTAGTGGAGCAGCCAAATATCTCAAAGACACCAAGAAGTCTTTCAAACAACAGAGACTGACACTGCGTTATCATTCAACCAAAAGGTTGGAACAACTGACTATGAAACACTTAATACCTGCAGATATGGTTCATCATGAGGTGCTTGATAATGACACAGCAACACATGTGGTGACAGCAGTGCTGTATGGAGCAGAAGCCTGCTTTGTGTTTGACAGAGAAGTTTCCTCAGATGAGAAAATAAAGACAGTAGAAGAAGAAGCAAAAGTGGCCCTTGAGAAGCTCAAATCCATTTCAGTAGATGCAAAGAGCAATCTGAAGATGGATTACATTCAGAAGAAAGCAGTCCAAGAATTTACATGCACGTTTTATGGTGACTTCCAGCTACCGTCTAACCCGACCTCTTTTGAAGATGCGTTGAAGGTTTTCTCTGATCTTCCAAACCTTCTGGGGGTAAAGAAAGAGCTGGCGGTTCCTCTGAGAGTTTGGCTTTATCCTCTGGACAAACTTCACTCAGGAGCTTCAAAACTTCAGAAAGACATCAGTGTGGATCCAAGCATGGCAATTGAATCAGTGATTGAGAGTTTAAGCACAACTGAGATGAAATGCAATGACCTTCTGAAAGATTTGCCTGCTTCAACTTTTGCTGCATTTCATGATAAAATCCTTCAAATGAAGCAAACCTGTTACAAGTACAAACTGAGATTTATGAAGAAACTCGGCTCTCTGCTGCCAAACATCCGTGGAGATGTGATGAAGGAAACTGGCCTGAATGATCTTCTACAAGAACATGATGAGTCTCCATTCAGTGGACGAGACCTGGCAGAATGGCTGAAAGAGAGAGAAAGAGAGTCCGACCTCATTAATCTAATCCTCAGACAGCTGAAGGGTGCTGTTGCTCAGGCAGAATTCAATATAGATATGGTTTCGATGGATCTGAAAGTTGGAAATCTGGTCTGTTACACGTTCACATCATTGAACTGGTCAGATGTCCTGCTTAATAAACAATCTACCTATCTGAGTATGTCAGCAAAAGGAAAAAATGAGAAGAGCCTTGATTCAGAGCCAAAGTCTTGGCTCACTCCTGAGATCCATAAGACCATGTGGACCAACATGATGATATTTAAGAACTTGTTCGTTTCAGAAAATCGTAAACCAGCCTCGTTCCTTGTGTGCTCAAAGGAAATGAAAAATAATCCTGGTTCCTGCATTCTGCTGTATGAACATGGACATTATGAAGCTGTTTGCTTTATTCCTCCATCACAGCCAGCCTGTCCAATCACTGAAGAGGTCAAAGATAATAGTGTGGTTCTGAAGGTTCCTCCATCATGTCCTGCTACAGTGGAGCTCAGAATACTGTATAAACCAAAGGAAGAGACCGTCTGGACATCTAAACCTGTGATGAAGGATGAACTCTCAGTTACTCTGACTGATCTGAAAGCAGGAACTGAATATGAGATCAAATGTGCAGCGCTGGGGAAACTCAACTACACAGTAGACAGTGATGTCACTAAAGTTGTAACAGAGGTATGATAATATTTTGTTAGCTAAAGAAAAGTGAGTAATCTGTATATTATTTTGATTGTTAATTATCTTCAAATGTTTCCTCCAGGGAAAGGTTGGTTTGATTAGTGGTGAGTCATATTTTTCATATAGTTTTCCTTTTTTAAAACAATTTGTTGAATTGTGGTGGTCTGTGAGAAATAACAACAGTGGTATTTGTGTGTTGCAGTCATGGACGTCAAAGAAGAGGGTCAATTGATCCCTTTTACTTCTTCTGGACGTCATGAATCTTTTCAGTGTATGTGCCTCATTTTCATAAAAATGTAGTTTTTGAGATGAGATTACAGTTCTAGGTGAATAAACTTATATGACGGACATAAATCCAGCGGGTTAGTTTACTCCTGCGTTGGTAGATTGCATTATATTAGTTGATAGATTGGAAATCACTTTGCAAACTCAAACTCTCTATGGCACTACGTTGACACCTAGCCTATGATGTTTAAGTCTTGGGCCCTCACATTATGCCACAGATGCTGTCAGTAAAGCTTAAAGAGAACGTTCACCACAAAAATGATAATTCTGTCATCATTAACCCATGCCAAACCTGTATAACTTACTTTCTTCTGTGGGACACAAAATAAGATATTTCGAAGAGTACTGGGAAACAAATAACATCAAACCAATTTTGACCTTCATTGCAAGGTGAAAAAACATGTTTTAGTCATTTTTCAAAATGTCTGTTTCTCACAGAAGAAAGTCATGCAGCTTTTAATATGAATCATTCCTTTAAATATGTTGACTGTTCCAGCCTTTTATCAAAACTCTTGTAGCACAGAAGTGACTTCTAGTTCAGTGTTGAGTGTTATATGTTCCCTTGTCTCTAGGAGAAAAGTTCTTAATATAGTCTAAACAATGTTACTGATGTAAACATGAATGCAAAGCATGTGAAGTTGCTGAACTGTTTGTGTCTCTTTAGTATCAGAGAAATTCAAACTGAGACTGAAGGAGGAGTTTCAGTATCTGAATGAAGAAAAATCTCCTGGAGAAAGACGACTACTGAATGATGTCTTCCTTGAGCGGCACATAATAAAGGAAACAGATTCTCACATCAGCGACAATACAGAGATCATAAGCAACAACATCTTTGAAAGACAGAATATCAGGACAGTTTTGATGAAGGGTGAAGCTGGCATTGGAAAAACTGTGACACTGCAGAAGTTCATCCTTGACTGGGCTGAAGAGAAGTCAAACCTAGATATTGAATATGTATTGCTGGTCCCTTTCCAGAAGTTAAACATTATCAAAGAGACGGTGAAGGAGTGTAGCTTCATGGAGCTTCTCCAGCAATGCTTTAAAAACACTGAACATCTGAAGCCTGACTCTGACAGGATCATGCTGATCTTTGATGGACTACATGAGTTTAAACTCCCTCTGGATTTCACAAACACTAAGAGCATTACTGATCCAAACAAACTAGCATCAGTCACTGATCTACTGGCAAACATCATCATGGGGAACCTGCTTCCAAACGCTCAGATCTGGATCACCAGCAGACCAGCGGCAGCCAATCAGATTCCTGCTCAATATATTGATCGTGTGACAGAGATCCAGGGCTTTAATGATGAACAGAAGGAGGAATATTTCAGAAAGAGCATCAGTGATCCTATTATGGCCAATAAAGTCATCAGTCACATCAGGACATCACCACGCATCAACAGCATGTGTTATTCACCAGATTACTGCAGAATCATCGCAGCTATTCCTGAGGAAACTATCAGTACAGGCGGTTCAGATCTCCCTAAGACTCTCACTCAGATGTACAGCAGATTTCTGTTAGCTCAGACCGAACCGAATCGAGAGAGAAAAGAGACCATCAGAGCTCTGGGGAAAATAGCATTTCATCTGTTGGTAAACGGCAGCTCTCTCTTCTGTGATGAACCTGATGGACTCAGTGCTGAACGTGTTAAAGCAAGCTCATCAATCATAAAAGTGATTGATGAACAAAGAAAGTCCTTCTGTTTCATGGATCACAGAACACAGGAGTTTCTGGCAGCTTTATATGTGACTGAGATCATTAATGGAGGAGATACAGTCCATCTCAGAGAACTCTCCAGTCTGAATCTTGAGCATGGAGAGCGGAGCTTCACAGATTTCAACTCACTCCAGAAAGTGATGAACATCGCTCTACAGAAACAGATGGATCTCTTCTTCTGCTTCTTACTGGGTTTGACACTGGAGTCCAGTCAGAGAACTTTAAAAGACCTCCTGACACAGAGAAGAAGCTCTTCATCCAGTCAAGCAAAAATTCAACACATCAAAACCATGATCATGAATTCCTCTTCAGAAAATGCAGTCAAAAGCAGTCTCCTGTTTGACGCTTTGAAAGAGCTGGATGACCGTTATCTAATCCAGCAGATTAAAACACATCTGAAATCTGGACTCAGACTCTCTCCTGTTGAGTTTTCAACTCTGATGATTGAGCTTCTGAAACCAGAAGAGCAGCTGGATCAGATTGAATCTCCTCAATCAGAAGAACTGAAGCTTCGATCAGTGGTCAAAACATCTGGAGAAAATGAGTGAGTAAATGTATATATGAGCTGTGTAATGCAAAATAGTAACTTTCCTTTAACAGTTTTAATTCAGTGTTTGAACACTGCTATTATTTGGTTCTATCAGCTATGCAAAGCCAAATAATATTTATTTTAATTGCCACTTATTTAATTAATGTTGTCTTTATAATATTACCCATTTTTCTCACACAGTATATGAGTCGTAAAATGTATAGCTACCTTCATCATATTGTCTGTAAAGCTATTTCAAGTAAATAATATTTATTTATAGAGACCTATTGAGGAAGAAGAGCAATACATTGCATGCATTCCGTTACAAAAAATAAATATACTTTTGAGTATACTTAAGGAAAGTTCAAGTATATTTTTTAGTACTTTATGTAGTAAGTATACTAATCAATGTACTAGAAGTATACTTGTGTGCTATTTCAATACTACTTGGGACTAAATTGGCCCTTTTTTAGTGTATAAAGTATATAGTGCTAAACTATTTAGTGTATACTTTATTAGGTTTGGGCAATGTCCCCTAAATTGGCAGTTGACGATGTTTACAGTAAAACATAGCAATGGGTTATGCTATCGTCAGAGGGGGTGGGGGTTGGGAGGGGGTTTGCTATATCTCATTACACAAATATTTTTTTCTACTTAAAAACGGTAATTTCGTTATTTTACTAACCCAACTAATGACTCCGTGCTTTCTATATAGGTTGCACATAAGGGGAAAAGCTTTCTTTCACTTAAGAAGAGCTGTGCACTTTTAAGCACTTTAATATTTTAATATGCTTTTTAAACGTTCATTATTGTATTTCACATTACCACTTAATATTTAAATAACAATTTATTTTGTAGCCTATGCTGTTTTCTTGTACAAAATGAAATATTTTCAGTTAAATGTAGTGTAAGATGTAAAAAAGACAAGAGGCTAACTATGTCAAGATCAATATTTGCGTAGCCTGTCTGAAAAGGTATTTTCACAGACTAACACAGCACGTCTTGGAAAAAGACTACAGTATTTAAAATAGCATTAACCCTTCCTGGGTCAACATTTCCCATCGAGGCATTGACCCCAGAAGGTGTGCTGTGGTATCTAGCAACAAGCTGTTAGCAGCTAGGGCTGTGTATTGCCAAGAATCTGGCGATACAATACGTATCACGATACGGGGGTTACGATACGATATATTGCAATATATTGCGATATTGTAAGAGAGGCAATATATTGAAATATATTGCAATATTTCTTTTTTGTGTGTTTTTGTTTTTTATAATTTAAAAGAATAAAGAACACAACCATAAGCCTAAAACACGAGACAAAGTATTTTATTTAATTAATACAGTATCATTTATATCACTAATCATATGCAATGTGCAATCTAAGTTAAGGGAAATGTAAAGTGACTGCAGGGTTCTTTATGTGTATATGTTTTAAAGGTTCACAGTATAGCAGTGGCTATTTAACAACAGAAAGTGCAGTCCATTCCATGACTGAATGACTGTTTGTTTTATATTTAACACAGTAGCCCCGATCACACAGAACGCGTTTTTGCAGCGAGAAGCCTTTTTTGAATGGATTTCGGTTGGCAGAGAGCGTTATGCGCCCTGGGCGCCTCGCGTTTAAACCGCTTGCTGCGCCTCGCGTTTCTGAAGGAGCTCTCCGAGCGCACGAAGTTGAAAAAAAGTCAACTCTGAGCGGAAAAGCGTGCAACATCATCGCGCTTATGTTCTGTTGTCCAATCGAATGAATGAAGAGGCGGGCCTTCCGTTGTGTTGACCGTTACATTGATTTGACTGACAGTACAGGTGATTCGGGGGTTGCCTAGAAACATTAAAGCGCACGGCTCATTTTTGAATGAAAAAACGCCGACCAAAAAAGGGAGTGCAGTGCGCCTCGCGTTTTCGAACCTGAAAAACGCGTTCTGTGTGATCGGACCCTAAAGCTGTTTTCTATAAAGCAGTCTATTGTATAAAGTGCTATTTCAAGTAACGTTACTGAGCTGCAGAGCTGGTGCATCCATATCCACATCGCTATTATCTTTCGTTCTCCTGCCACCGCTGTCAGTTTTGGAGTGTGTTTATTTTGTTACTGAGAGAAAAACGTGCAGTACATTCTATCGAAACGCTTCTCAGCAGCGTGGGTGACATCAGGATGTTAAGCGAGCTCTCTGTTTCAATGTGTTTCCCGAGTATTAGATTATAACTTGGCCTATTTTGCAAACAAAATGATTCTTGTCGATTTCCTTAGTGGCTTCTTTATAGCTGAAGCCAACGTGAGTCCACACTTCAGCTCTGTATACTGCAAGAGCGGAATAATTCTATCGTCTTGAGAGCTGGGTTTGCTAATGTAAACACTAGCACTTTCACCTTGCGCTTCTCCGGCTCCGCGTCCGTTATGCGTTCTGAGATAACACTGCCATCTAGCGGTTGGGTGTTATACAGTCTGTGGTTTAAACCGAACACAAAGCCACGAAACTTGGATGTAAATAAATAAATATATAAATATCGATACAGCGTTTTTGAGAATCGATACAATATCGCCAAACATAATATCGCGATATTCACGTGTATCGATATTTTCTTACGCCCCTATTAGCAGCAGATCCTTAAAGTCCTGTAAGTTGCGAGGCAGGGCCTCTATGCATCGGACTTGTTTGTTCAGCACATTCCACAGATGCTCGATTGGATTGAGATCTGGGGAATCTGGAGGCCGAGTCGACGCCTCAAACTGGTTGTTGTGCTCCTCAAACCATTCCTGAAGCATTTGTACTTTGTGTCAGGAGCATTATCCTGCTGGAAGAGCCACAGCCACCAGAATACCGTTTCCATGAAAGGCTGAACATGGTTTCAGCAATGCTTAGGTAGGTGGAGCGTGTCAAAGAAACATCCACATGGATGGAGGACCCAAGGTTTCCCAGCAGAACATTGCCCAAAGCATCACACGGCCTCCGCCGGCTTTCCTTCTTCCCATAGTGGATCCTGGGGCCATGTGTTCCCCAGGTAAGCCACACACACACACCCGGACATCCACGTGATGTAAAAGAACACGTGATTCATCAGACCAGGCCACCTTCTTCCATTGCTTCCGTGGTCCAGTTCTGATGGTCACCTGCCACTGTTGGTGCTTTCGGTGGTGGATGGGGGTCAGCATGGGCACCCTGACTGGCATTAACTTCTTGAGCAGTTTGAGCTCCAGTAGCTCCTCTGTTTGATCGGACCACACGGGCCTGCCTTCTCTCCCACGTGCATCAATAAGCCTTGGCCCTCCCATGACCCTGTCATCTAGCCATCACAATTTGGCCCTTGTCAAACTAGCTCAAATCTTTACACTTGTCCATTTTCCTGCTTCTAAAACATCAACTTTGAGGACAAAATGTTCACTTTCTGCCTAAGATATCCCCCCCACTAACAGGTGCCACGGTGAAGAGATGGTCAGTGTTATTCACTACACTTGCCTGGTGTTTAATGTTAGTTGATTTTTATATTTTATATTTGTGTAAGCAATGCTTCTACATCTTATTTTCTACTTCTTCGCCTGTGTTTTGATCTGGAGATTCTGTACTCTTTCATAAGATACATAATAGTGCAAAGTATTTAATAGGCTACTCAATCACTAACTACAAGCCAAGTATACTTGGAATACTTAATTATACTTTTAAGTATATCTGGATCAAGTATGGGCCAAATATAAGTCAAGAATACTTAAGTGCAATTTTTAGTATATTTCTGAGAATTTTATAAAGTTTATTTTAAGTACATGAAAAGTTTTTATTTTAAAAGAAAGGGTTTAATGACACAACATTTTGTGTATTTGTGAATTGTGAGCAAATAGTGCTTGTGCATTCTTTTGCCTGCATATGTGGACTGACGTGTGCATTTGTGGCTCTTTTGTACATGTTTGAATTCCCTTGTGTTTTTTGGGATCCTTTGCATGTATGTTTTGGAGATAATTATACTGTTTTGATTTGTACGAAACTGTAGTATTTATTTGTTTAAACTGTGCATTTATTTTGTTAATACCTGAATGTAGGATATATCGATGTGGAATTGGTGTCAAAGCTTGTGCTGATCTGATTTCTTATTAACAAGTTTTTTTTCTTTTATACTTTTATAGATATTTAATGTGTTTTCTTCATACTCAAAGGTTGAGATCTCTGAGATCGAACCCATCTCATCTGAGAGAGCTGGACCTGAGTGGGAATATACTTGGAGATTCAGGAGTGAAGCTGCTATCAGATCTACTGGAAGATCCTCAGTGTAAACTGGAGAAACTGGAGTGAGTGGTATTGTTTTTGGTCATGAATTTTTCACAAGGAATACTTTTGTTGTTTACAGTTTGCTGTGACAAACAACAAAAGAGAAAAAAGTGGTAGGAAAGTGGCTGTGAGTGCGGGGCATTAAGCTTGCCATGGTACACAGTTATACAAGTTACGTGTAATAGTCGCGCATTTGAATTAACGAGTCTAACAACACAAAGAGATTTGAAGCAGTTTTACTCACCGCCTGCTTCCAACATTCGTGACCCTTAATCGCTGGAACTGCTCCATTTTTCAGCATTAGATGAGCTACAAATCCGGAGTTGAGCTGGGCCTTGTTTATAAACCATTGCCGCTGAAATGCAGGGAAAAAACAAAAACACTTGCACAAGTCTGTTGCTGCTCCAGAAAAACAAACTCCATCCACTGTCCCATTAACCCTGGGTTCTTTGGGAAGCTGTGCAGGGTTGTCTTGGCCTGATAACCAAAAACACATATCTTTGGAGACATTGTTCATTTCGTGAAGTCCTGTGACTGCAGCGCAGCCGGCGAGTGTTTGCTCTCTCGCTCTATTCGCACGTGGCCTTCTGTGAGAAGAGCCTGTATGGCCCAACAAGGACATTCCGTCTGACGTCAGATTTCTGATGACGTCTGACTTATTTACTATATTTTTATTTCTTCACACTCACAGGTTGAGATCTTGTCAAATCAGTGACAGAGGTTATGCTGATCTGAGTTCAGCTCTGAGATCAAACCCGTCTCTGAAAGAGCTGGACCTGAGTGAGAATAGCATTAAAGATCCAGGAATGAGGCAGCTTTCAGATCTACTGGAAGATCATCAGTGTAAACTACAGAAACTGGGGTGAGTTATCTTGTGCATACTTGTAAACACAAAATAACACAATCCATCACTGTTCAATGTTTTTTTAGGGGTTCAAGCATGAAACACTGAAACCCTATTATATTTGTTAATTTTTTTATTATGGGTCAAGCACCGATTGCGTTCTTATTATCATCTTCTTCCATTCTTCTTGTTTTGCTCATGAGTCTATGGCAGGCCACTTGCGGGAAAGTTATGAAATTTGGCACACAGAGGACAGGGCAGTCTGAACTGTCACCATAGCAAATTTGCAGTCTAACACAATCTCTGTAGCGCCACCACCTCTCCAAAGTTGTGCTCATGTTTATGCTAATAACTTTTTAATCATAAGGATTAATTTTCTCTGATTCCTTGCCTCAAGATGATTTGATTGCACACTATGATATCATTTTTATTCATGAGAATTTGTCCGCCATTGTAACATTTTTCGAAAGAAAAAAAACCTTTTTCTCATCCTAGGCAGCTATTCCGACTTTCATGAAAACTGAACCAGATCATCTTCAGACTATCACAAGAAAAAGATATTCAATTAAATTTCATTTATCAAACCCTTCTCGAATAACATGCAAAAGAATTTGATGGAGAGCACAGCAAAATGACCGTGAGGCTATATCTCCACAACGCTTTAGAGATTTCTGACCAAGCTTGGTGCGTGTTATGACAGCCGTGACCTAAAGGTTTTCTTCACAACAAGCATGATGCCAATAACTTGATGGCTTTAAAGTGAGCATTAAAAGGAACTTAGCTTATCTTCGTAGAGACATTCAGAGATTAAGGGCGAGTGAGTTATAGCCAGCTGTGTCTTGGATGTTATCCTTATTCATGCGGTAACTCAGCCAGGTTAGTCACAATTAAAGCGCACAAATTGCATTTGAAAGTTAAATAAAAGATCATGAATATGTAAACAATGTAATTAATGTAGTAAATACAGCACAATTGTCAGATTTTTTTAAAAACGTATATGACAGACGTCACTGCAGCTCTCTGCATTTTTCGTTTTTCAGGTAAAAACAAAGCTAGACAGTCATAAATCAATAATAAACACAAGTGATGGTTTTATTTAATCTTTGTTTGTCTTATTTAGCAGCTGTTTATGATTTAACTGCTGATTTGGTTTAAGGACACAAGTAGTGACACATCATTGATCTTTCTACACAGGCACTACTTTGACACCTCAATGCACGTTCCTTTCATTTTTGTTTGAATAAATCCTTTAACTATGTGAATGAAAAAATAAAACAAATAAAATGTTTGTTTTATTAAAATTGTAGTAAAAAAAAATAAAAATAATGGGACCACCTGGCGTCCAACCAGCACTTATACCGACGGCCGATATTATATTGTTCTGTAAATTTTCTTTTGCAGTCTAGCACACATACACACGCATTGCTCTCTGAGTTTGTAATTGTTTTATCGCTTTATTTGTGAAAACAGGTTGAGATCTTGTGATATCAGTGACAGAGGTTATGCTACTCTGAGTTCAGCTCTGAGATCAAACCCGTCTCAGCTGAGAGAGCTGGACCTGAGTGAGAATAACCTTAGTGAATTAGGTGTGAAACTGCTTTCAGCTCTACTCGCAGATCCTCAGTGTAAACTGGAGAAACTGGGGTGAGTGTCACAATCTTCATTCAAACAAAAATATCAAATAAAGCCAAAGTGAACCCGCTAGTTATGCTTAACAAGTAGATTCTTTTCTGTGAATGTTTCTTTTTTTGTTAGACCCATGGAAATACACGTGTAGATGAAAAAAAAATCTTCCCTTCTTTCACACACACAGGTTGAGATCTTGTCATATCAGTGACAAAGGTTGTGCTGATCTGAGTTCAGCTCTGAGATCAAACCCGTCTCATCTGAGAGAGCTGGACCTGAGTGGGAATGACATTAGAGATTCAGGAGTGCAGCAGCTTTCAGATATACTGAAACATCCTCAGTGTAAACTACAGAAACTGGAGTGAGTTGAGGAATCAAGGTCTAGATCAAATGATTTTTTTTTTCTCTTCTTGGCTTATTTAGAGCAGGGGTTGGCAACCTGTGTCCCACATGCCAATATCAATTAGTCTTTTTATTAACTGGTGAGCTATAAATACTATTAAAGTGTGTGAATGAACCTGTTAGTCCGCAGAAGCAAGCAGTTCTGAGACCGTTTCCCAATCCTGGTCCTGGACTTTCCTCAGCACAGTTTAGTTGTCTCCCAAATCAAATCATTAGTAAAGACTCAAAGGCCACAGATGAGTGTGACCAGGATTGGGAAACACTGATAAACTTTCAGCGGATCATGCAAATTTTAACACCGATCAAGGTTGCAGAGCTGTATTTAAAGTGTAAATCGCATAGGTGTGTTTTGCTTCAGTCACTCTGCGTGGTTGAGATTATTGTAGTTTGATCTTCTGTAGCTTGCAAAGCAAAATAAATCACTGATTTTAATTTTAGAGATTTTTAACTAGGAATAGAGAGTCTTTCACATTCATCACACAAAACAGATGTGCAAACTACATAAATAATGCATATGGTGGTGTTCAGTCGGGTCAAATTTCTTAAAAAGAAACTTAACTTTAAACATTTCATAAAACATGATCTGTGCAATTAGTTGATTTTTCTATTCAACTTGAACATATGGTTGTGTACAGTATATTTATAATTATAAATGTGTATGTGTGATGTAATGCAGGAGGGATTTGTGTCTAGCACTTTACTAGAAAAAAAACATTAATAAAAAAAGGTTGACCCCTAATTTCATGAAATGCAAATAGTTTTAATAATGAATCTGATAAACAGGTTTTTTCAGGTGAGCTTAAACCAACTTGCCTGATTTTCATTATTGTAGACTAGGGCTCAATAATTATTTGATTCTCACAGGACATTAACACATGCTTTTCTTCACACACACAGGTTGAGATCTTGTAATATCTGTAGTTATTATGATCTGAGTTTAGCTCTGAGATCAAACCTATCTCTGAGAGAGCTGGACCTGAGTGAGAATAACATTACAGATTATGGAATGCAGCAGCTTTCAGATCTACTGAAAAGGTGTAAACTGGAGATACTGAGGTGAGTGTCACTGATTTTATTTCATATATTTGTTATAGTAAAGACTGGAATTACTATGATTTTTAGTTATATTTAAAGGGGCACTTCAGCGCTGGGAAAATGAATCTGTATTTAAACAGGGTCCTTTATATAGTAGAAGTGTGAAATTATTTTTGAATTTGGTGCCTTCTAGACTTAGAAAATACAGAAAATGTATTTTTGTCTCATGGGGATGAAAGACAACAATTCCCAGAATGCATTGATTCACGACCATACGAGGCCACTCCCAAAGCCACGGGATACTGGATCACTTTCCCACCGCGTTCTTTTTCATAAAATCAGTTCAGTTAGCGAACAGACATTAACATTAAAAACTGAACGTGTGTTTAATATAATGTGAGTGAGCCGAGCGAGAGTCACGGCACAAACGCAGCCGGAGTCAGATTACATTCATCAGGAGAGCTGAGGTAAGAGCGGACGCGTCAGTCGCTCATAGGGCATGTTCAGTCTGGAGCTTTTTCAGATTGCAAATGAAAGCTTCACTTTCATAGAAATTCTTTGAAAAGTTGAAACGCTCACTTCGCTCCGCACTGCTCCGTTATGAATGCCTGAGCCGAGCGGCCGCATGCATTTACATTCTATGAGTGAAATCCCACCCCTGTGGACGGGTTGATAACATGTGGAGCCTCTGTCCAAAAAAATCCTCAGATGACGCAAAATGACGATATTTTGTAATCTGAGAATTGTAATCTGAGAAATAAAATACATCAATCTCTCGTCTCGGGGTATGAGGGGGGAAAGTACCATAATTTAAATATATAATACCAGGTTTCTACTGATGCTGAATCGCTGAAGTAACCCTTTAAGTAAAAGTTTTTTACCCTGTACTTTTCTAGACATCAGCATTTAATGTGTTTTCTTCACACTCACAGGTTGAGATCTTGTCAAATCAGTGATGGAGGTTGTGCTGTTCTGAGTTCAGCTCTGAGATCAAACCCGTCTCATCTGAGAGAGCTGGACCTGAGTGGGAATAACATTACATGTTCAGGAGTGAAGCAGCTTTCAGATCTACTGGCAGATCCTCAGTGTAAACTGGAGAAACTGGAGTAAGAGTCATTGGCTTTAATTCATATATTTGTTTTAGTAAAGACTGGATGTACTATTATCTTTAGTTATAGTAGTTTTTTCCAATACATTTCTAGACATCAGTGTTGAATGTGTTTTCTTCACACTCACAGGTTGAGATCTTGTTATATCAGTAACAGAGGTTGTGCTGATCTGAGTTCAGCTCTGAGATCAAACCCGTCTCATCTGAGAGAGCTGGACCTGAGTGGGAATGCCATTACAGATTTAGGAATAAAGCAGCTTTCAGCTCTACTGGAAGATCCTCAGTGTAAACTGGAGAAACTGGGGTACGTTTCTAATTCTGCCATTGTATATTGTAAATCCATGCATGCTGACACACTTCACCAGACAGACACTCACTATCTGTATTAGGGCTGTCACTTTTTATTCGATATTTGAATATGCATTCGAACATGGCGTGAAATATCCGTAATCAAACTATAAATAAACTATCCGGTTTTAAAGTGCCGGTTTTTATATGACGTCCGCCGCGCGCGCCGCGCTCACATGCACCAAGCATGTTGACAAGAGGAAAGTACATTTTTCTGAGGGATAAAGTTTTTATTTCGTAAGAAGTTATGAAGATGTTGTAATATATGTAAGATAATGTTGGCATACTGACTGACACTGTCCCTAAACCTACCCCTGTAAGCAAACAATCAACTACTTCAACTTCGAATATATTCAAATACATTGCTTGATATTTGATATCCATTCGAATTAGATTTTTTTCAAAAATGACCCCTAATCTGTATATCTTTGTTTGTGATTGTGTGTCTGATTTTCATTAGCTGTGCTGTTCTGAGATCAGCTCTGAGTTTCAGTCCACTCTGTTACCAGCTTTATAAGGGCTAGATGACCAATAATTTACCTTACAATAGTCAAATCATACCTAAATTGTGCTTTAAAGCTGCACTACCAAAGTTTATTTAATAAAAAAAAAAAGAATTAGGTAAAAAGTATTAAGCAAGATTGTGTTTTTCTCCATGTGTTTGTATTTCTGCTCATGTGAAAGATAAAAATGCAACCGAAATGAGCTAATGGTATTGTATTATATCTCATTGCACTATTACATTATATTACACTATTAAATTATATTAATGTCGTAAGAAATGCTGCATGGACCTACATCAGTATTAGATTATTCAAACGAAGAGTGATAAACACTTAAAGCGGTACTTCAGCGCTGGGAAGATGAATCTGTATTTAAACTGGGTCATTAATGTAGTAGAAATTAGAAATATTTTTTTTAATTTGGTGCTTTCTAGACTGAGAAAAGACAGAAAATGTATTTTTGTCTCAAGGGGATGAAAGACTACAATTCCCAGAATGCTTTGCTGCCCAGTGAGGCCATTTCCAAAGCCACTGCTACTGGATTACTGGATCACTGATCACTTTCCCACCTTGATCGCGATCATTTTCATAAAATCAGTTCAGTTAGAGAATAGACACTACATTTAAAAGCTGAAGGTGTGTGTTCAATATGTGATTTAGGCGCTGAGGAAGTGTCAGCACAAACGCTGCAGGAGTCAGATTACATACATTCCTGATGAGCTGAATGAGCTCTCCTGATGAGAGCGGAGGTAAACGCGAACGCACTTGCGGCATAGATTCACAGCGCATGTTCAGTCTGGGGCGTTTTCAGTTCATGCCTTTTAACTTTTATATGAATTAATTTGAGAAGTACACTCACTTTGCTCCGCCGGCCACACCATTTCCATGAATGCCCGCGGCTGCCCGAGCTGTGCTGTGATTGTGATCTCCGTCCCCCATGTGCGGATTGAAAACATGAGGAAATGGCTCCCTCTGCTGGCTGTAGCCTTTAGCCTCTGGCCAACAATTTCTCAGATGACACAAATTGTCGATATTTGCGTCATAGGAGGAATTTTTCCAAAAATAAAATGCATAAATCTCTTGTCTCAGGGGGATATGAGCATTATGCACGATCATTTGAATATACTCCAGGGTTTCTACTGATACAAAGCCATATGCTAATCGCTGAAGTAACCCTTTAAGGTCATGGATGTGATTCCCACTGTACACACACACATGATAATGTGCTTGTTGATTGTTTTACATTAAGTGTCCATATTCATACATGTAAAGTAATACCAAATGGGAAGAAATAAACCCTGCAGACAGGCTTGTTTGGATACTCTGATAGTTGATAAAGACTGTTTAATGTAATTACTCTTCATCTTTATGTCTGTGTGATTCTCACTGTATTCTGACTGAAAGGGTTCATCTGTTTCTCAGACACTCACACGATGAACTCTTGTAATATCAGTGACAGAGGTTGTGCTGATCTGAGATCAAACTCATCTCATCTGAGAGAGCTGGACCTGAGTGAGAATAACACTGGAGATTCAGGAGTGAAGACGATCATCACTCAAGGGGTCCGTTCTTCATATGTTGATAACTCAGGCGGATTTGTTGACAATTTGATACTTGTGATGTTTAAAATCTGTCCCAGCCACTGCTACTTTATTACATGGGTTCATTACTGAACCTGGGGCAATAATCATAATGTTAAATAATAATAATAATAATATAAAAAGGTTATATTGTATATGATGTATAATACTATAGACATGTATATGATGTATAATACTATAGACAGCCACTTGATTGAGCGATTTCTTTGTTATGGAATAATTACTTTATAATTTTATTGGAGGTTTACACACATGTTGGTCAGTCACTCTGAGCCGTGCATTAATTTAAGTGATGACGGATATTATGAGAGTGGCTTGATGCAGCACAAGAGATGCAGATCATTTCATCTTGACCATAAAAAAAAACGTATTACTGTCACGTTACAAATCTGCTTCAAATTTAATCCGCACCGGATCGTGGGCGGGGCGTTTGACGCAAGTGGGCGTGTCTCTACTTATAATTACTTTTGTTTTATACAAACTGTTCAATCAACTATCACAAACTATGCATCATTTGAAAGCTAAAACACTCAAGATGCATGTTCTGAACTCGTTTTTGCAATAAATACACCAGAGAGGAAAGGGTTAAATTAAATGCTAAAGCAGTGGCTATTTAAACATTAGCATAATGAACGCGGTACTCATCTTTCATCTCCTGACGTTCAGATCAGACCGGACGAATCCACAAAACAACAGCATACATGTCTGTGTAAGAGTCCACTCTTCAAAATGCATCCCACTTTTAATCCAAAACAACGAAAAAATAAGGGGAAAAAACTAAAAATCCTCCGTTTTGTTTGCATAAGCGTTTTGCGTTAAGAGTAATCAATCATGTCCATTTTCAATGAAATAGCGATTGTAAGCCTTATTTTGACAATCTCCCCTGTACTGTGGACTGTTCCGCTCATATTAAACCCTCCCAGGTCTCTTTACTTCAATCACAACCTCACTAGGACACATAAATAGAAAGGGAGCTCGTCACTGGGTGATACATCTATCAGTCAAACTCGCCGGCCCTTTTAGTTGGATAAGCCAGTCAATCCCTAAGCCAATGCATAGCCAGCATATATTTGATTGATGGATGTAGTAACGAATCAAAAGACAATATTTTGCGTAGTGTTTGAAAGAGATGCCGCAAGAAGCATTGTTGAATACAGCTGTTCTAGCGTCTTGTTCGTATCGCTGCCTGTCTGACAGACATTTCTGACTGGATGAAAGAGCATCATCTTAAAATCAATCTTGCAAAGACAGAATTACTTGTTTTCTCAACCAACCCAGCACTTCATCAAAATTTCTCCATTCAGCTTGGTTCATCGACCATAACTCCATCAAGGACAGCCAGAAACCTTGGAGTTGTGATTGATGACCAGTTAAACTTCACTGACCACATTACTGCAACAGCCCGGTCCTGCAGATTTGCTTTATACAACATTAGAAAGATTAGACCCTTCCTATCAGAACAGGCTGCACAACTCCTGGTTCAAGCTCTTGTTCTCTCCAGACTGGACTATTGTAATGCTCTTCTGGCTGGGCTTCCAGCATGCACTATCAAACCCTTGCAGCTGATCCAGAATGCAGCGGCGAGAGTGGTCTTTAATGAGCCGAAGAGAGCGCATGTTACGCCTCTCTTCATCAAACTGCACTGGTTGCCAATGGCTGCTCGCATCAAATTCAAGGCTCTAGTTCTCGCCTACAAAACAACCACTGGCTCTGCACCAATATACCTAAACTCAATTGTTCAGACTTACACACCCTCCAGAAGCTTGCGTTCGGCGAATGAGCGGCGCCTCGTGGTTCCTTCCCAAAGAGGCATGAAATCGCTCTCACGAACATTTTCCTGGACCGTTCCCACCTGGTGGAATGACCTGCCGATCTCAATTCGTGCTGCCGAGTCTGTAGCCATTTTTAAAAAACATCTTAAGACACATCTTTTCCAATTGCACTTTTCCTATTGCACTTGACCAATACAGAATAGCACTTACTGATCATATCTACGTCTCTCATCCGGATTTGTGCCTTCAGGCGGGTATGTTACATAGTTATCATAGCTACCAAAACCCAGTGTTCTGTATTTTGCGTACGTGAGTTTTTGCTGTCAATGGCTATTGCTGCGCGTTTAGCTAGAATGCCATACAAAACCAACCCATTGGGCCACTGAATCCGCATTAACGACAACAGTTGGGGCATCAGCCTTAGTCCTAATGGGTTGTTATCTTAGCTATCCAAATCCAGTGTTCTGTATTTTCCGTACGTGAGTATTTGTTGTAGCTGGCTATAAAAAAAAAAAAAAAAAAAAAAAAAAAAAAAAAAAAAAAAAACCGTTGTGTACTCTGCTAATTAATTGAGATTTCTTACAGCTCTTACAGGTTGTTGGCTTTGTTTGTTTCGTTGCTTCTATTGCTCTACCCTTTTTTTGTAAGTCGCTTTGGATAAAAGCGTCTGCTAAATGATTAAATGTAAATGTAAATGTAATGTCTCAAGGGATCCACCGCCTGCCAGTGTAAGCGCCGCACACACTTTACCATACAACGCGCAGACTAAATTAGAGACTGTTTTTATCAACTAAATTAGTTTTTTTACACTTATAAATTCTGTAAATAGTTGTTTTAGTTATCAGGGACTGCAAATGCATTATAATTAGCAGTTTATTGCAGATTTATTTGAATAAAAACTACTCTTTACTATTACACAAATGTTCTAATATAATTGGACTTTATTGAAAGGACGCCCAGTCTTTTTTGACATAAAAGCTTACAGAAGCTACATTTTTGAGAGAATCGTCCTCAAATTTTAATCAAAGCATGATCAGACATTCAGTTTTATATTTAGGTTATTTCCAGGGCATTAAAATTAAAATCTCATATTTTTTTCCATAAGGGAATAATAAAAAAATAAAAATGTGAGTCACTTACATGCATATTTCCCCTTGTTTTAATCTGTCCCTATACTACTTTGAGTTATGACTTTTGGATAACATAATTTGAAGTGTCTAGTTTAAAATAAGACAACATTTATGGATATAGACCATAGGGTTTAAGAGCTGCAGACATTTTTATTTGGGGTATGTCATTTTTTTATTTATTTCTCAAAGCAGGGCGTGGGTTAAGAGGTTAATAAAAATTTAAATTACAACATTGAAATAAAAATGTAAAGGGTGTACAAATACTGTATACAATCGTTAAAATAAATAATTGGTAATCATGTTTTTAAAAAAAAAACATTTATAATTTCTCTATTTTAACTTGTTTTGTTGGTTTGGTCGTTTAGCTGTTTCCTTATAAAGCTCCAGAAATTCGTGGTTTTTTTTGTGTAATTTGTAAAAAAAATTGGCAGGTGGCTTTTTTAATTATATTATGTCATTACGTTGTCTTGCCGCCAGCTAATTTTAGACTTTAGAAAGATTCACACATGGATGTTGTTTGTCAAAACTGCCTGTTCATAATTTTTTTAGAAGTTCTCACATAATGCATGATGACGGGAATTTAGTCTAACCTTAATTAAATTACAAGTATTTTTGAACAGTTTTACTGTGTTTGGTCAGGGTTTGAGTTATTCTGGCCCGGTCCATTAATTTCATCAAATGTTTTTCTCGTGTTTCACTTTTTCAGCATTACAGTTCTGATATTTCTGGAGGCTTTATTAGTAACATTTACATCCAGGTCAGGATAAATTCTGTATAATGTGTGCTTTTTCAGTTTTACCTTAGATGCCATTCTTCTCTTCTCCGCTGCATGTGTACTGCTGAAAACTAAATGTTCAGAGAAACTTGTATAAAAAAAAATGTTGTGTGTTTTGTCTTTTTCTCATTTTATTTTTTTGTTACTAAGAAAGTTTGTCTGTTTAGTGTATTAACTTGCTGTAGTTGTGCTGTTGAAGTCTCACAATCTAACAACAGGGAAGACAGCAACTGTAAGTGTTGTGTATCTTTTTATCATTGATTTTTAGCCCAGTTGTTACTAAGAAAGTTTGTCTGTTTAGTGTATTAACATGCTGAAGAGACAGCTGCTGATATACAGCACGTATAGCTGATGATATATAGACACTCTAGGAATCCATTTCAATTGATCAGATGTAAACTAAAACACGGGTTTAACATTTAATTGAATAAAACTTTCGCTGAATTCAGAATGGTCACATGATGGTTTGGATGATAAAGCAGATTATATTGGACTGTCCTGCTTTAAAATGATATCAGACAACAGATTTATTTAGAAATTTAATTAATAGACTTTTTTAAACTGGGTGAATATAATTTACTATTTGATTGCCATGAAAATAGCCTTTTCTGCTGATGTGGCTTAAAATAATAAACTAATAAACTTAAATAAATAATTCAGATGGATTAAAGCTCTTCTGTACAGTTTGTGCTCCCAGCAGAAACTGATTGCTGTTAAGGTCTTTCTCTGAAGTTTGAGGATCAGGGGTTTGAGATTTGTAAATTATTGCATTCCTTTTTTTATTCACAATTTTTACAGTGCCCCAAAATTTTTTGGAATCGTGGGTTGTATAGTATGTATAATATGTGTATATGTTTCAAAGTGATTTAATTCTTCTTATTAATACTAATTGAGTATTGTCATTGCTGTTGTTTTAGAACCATTCATACCACTCATACTATGTTACAGGCCAAACTACTCTGTATAGTTCTGCCATCCATCTAGCCTGGTTAAAACCAGAGCATTCTCAGTAGTAACTGAGTTATGGTCTGGCAAAGCTTCATAGACAAACCGTTTCCAACGGGGCATCACCAACGGACGATGAAGATTGCAGTAGAGGTCGACCGATTCATCGGATTTGCCGATTAATCGGCACCGATAGCTGATTGGTGGAACAATCGGTTATCGGCAAAAAATCAATACCGATAGTTTTTCCGGTTTGCGTCCGTTGCAGGAGCGGCTGAGAAGGGTGCTGTCATTACACAGTAGCCTACGAGAGCTCTGAGAAGGGTCTGCTGGCGTTATATAGCGCGAGAGCGGCCTCTAGAGGACAAATGAAAAACTATCACTATTTACATTAACACATGAGGACACGTGAAGGCTGCGCACTTCACTGAACGCTGCACAGAGCGCTGACACATCTGATGCGCGTTTAAAACACCAACAGAGAAACGGTATGAATACAGAACACTTCAGTAACGTTACATGTTGCCAAATCATTATAAAGTGATTGATTTGTTGACTAGATGCTTTAGCAGGGGAAGAACAGCAGTATATGTACTTTGTCGTCGAGGCTGACAGGACGCTAATATTAGCAGCAACGGTTACCTCAAGCATTTAAAACGATGTAACTGAGAAACTTTTTTTGATGTGAGAAACTATCATGCATCCAACAGAAATATAAACGCATAAGACGTCAATACATATGTTATTATTTTGATAAGAAAACCATTGTGTCCTAAAAAAGCAAACTGTTTGGATTTATATGAAATGATAACACTTAATATAATACAATAATATTCAATTTGTAACATTAAGTAAGGTTAATAATTGCTGTAGAAGTATTATTCATGTTAGTTTTATCTTTTAACCTTTTTTATGCACTATGAACTAACATGAATGACTAAGGTAGAATTGTATTGCTCGAATATTAATACATGTTGTAAAATGAACATTACATAATGCATTTAGTTCATGTAAGCTAGCTAAATAAATACATCATTGTTAACAAATGGGATTTGCAGTCTGTTACCTGACATTTACATACATGTTTCTAGGTTATAGCTAAAGAAACATTTATTTGTAATATTTTAATGTTTTAGTTACTTTCTGTAGAATTTTTTTTCTGTTAGAACTCATTTTAATATTTATATATGAAATTTAACACATTTTCATGGTTCAGTACTTTTTAAAATTTCTTGTAAAAAGTTCAGCACTGCTTTTTTACCTGTTATTTTATGTATTATTATTATATTTTAATCTAGTATCTTTTTAAAAACTATCGGTCGATTAATCGGTTATCGGCAAGCGAGGTCCAACCTAGCTTCCACTATCCGTCGACCTCTAGATTGCAGAGCAATTCTCTGTTTGTGATTTTGCGGAAGATGTTGCAATGGTTTCTGATGACTTTTGCCGTTGTTGTAAAATAAATATGATAATAGCTAATAATAGTGTCCACAGCCACTCCATCAGACCTAGACGATCGGTGCGATTCCCTAGCTACCTTTCGAACTCCCTGATCATCAACAGAAGTTACAGTCAAGACTGAGAGTAGATTCTTCCCCTTAGATGAGTGATGATTCAGAGTCGCTAGGAGCAGCTGCATCTCGTTCCAACCTTGCTAGATCTATCAGCATGGTTTAGAGTGTGAGCCGCAGGTTAAAGTAGATGACTTCAGGTTCTATCTGCTAGCAAGTACGCCTGTACCCATTCACAAGAGGGGATTTCACAGAGACTCAAGACAGCCAGTTAAAGGGATACTTCAGCGCTGGGAAGATGAATCTGTATTTAAATTGGGTCATTAATGTAGTAGAAATGTGAACTTATTTTTTAATTTGGTGCTTTCTAGACTGAGAAAAGACAGAAAATGTATTTTTGTCTCATGGGGATGAAAGACTACAATTCCCAGAATGCTTCGCTGCCCTGTGAGGCCATTCCCAAAGCCACCGCTACTGCATTACAGAGACTGAGTTCCGACAATTAAATACTGAACGTGTCTGTTCAATATCAAGTTCAAGTTCAAGAGTTTTATTTGTCACATACACAGTTATACAGAATACAACCGGCAGTGAAATGTAAACAGGTCCGCTCCATGGACAGCAAATAACAATTAACAAAAAAAGCACAATAAATTATAAAATAGGGATAGGATAAAATAGGAATAGGATAAGGTGCTATATATATACATATGTAGAATTATGAATAAATCAAGTAAAAGAAATAAGAGATGTGGAATAAAATAAGTGAGACAAAGTAAACTGGAGACTATAAAAATAAATACGTGGATAACAAGTGCAGGAGTGTAATGTGCAAACAGCATTATAATGAGTAATGTGACGAGCACTCCCAGAGGAATCAGCGTCGCCCTGGCAACCAACAGAGAACACCTGCACATCCTCGTCACCGGCTGATCGGTCACAGCTGCTCCCCATCAGCCCGCATGCTCTTAAGGAGCACACGTTGCACTGAGAAGGGGCGCTTGAAGCAAATGCAACGCTGTGCTAATCTCTCTCTCATCTCTTCACAGAAAGCAGCGAGTGACCGACAGCCCAACCACTTTGGAGCACGTCTGGGCACCCACTTTCACCAGGCACCTCACCCTCCTCAATAAAACCACCCTCCGGGGCTTTGATTTTCACATACCTCTTGTCGAGTGATTCTTCACCCCGTGACAGTAGTTACATGAACACAAGAATAAAGTGCAGTGCAATATCAGTATGTGAGTTTGTTAGTACTGAAGTGAGATGAAGTCACGTGTTGTTAAGTGACAGCGTTCAGGAGTCTGATGGCCTGTGGGAAGAAACTCCTCCTGAGTCTCTCAGTTTTGGCCATCAGACTACGGAAGCGCTTACCAGAAGGCAGCCGGGTGAAGTGGGGGTTGGCCGGGTGATTAATGTCCTTGATGATTTTTGTAGATCTGCCTCTGCATCGTTTGATGTAGATGTCCTGCAGAGACGGGAGAGCTGACCCTGAGATGCGCTCGGACAAGCGCACCACTCTTTGCAGGGCTTTGCAGTCGTGACTGGTGCTGTTACCATACTACGCTGTGATGCACTGAGTCAGTAAACTTTCTATCGCCCCTGAATAGAAAGTTTTCAGGATAGCTGGTGAGACCCGGAATTTCCTCAGCTGGCGCAGGTGGTACAGTCTTTGCCTGCCTTTTTCACCTGAGACTGGATATGTGCAGTCCAGGTCAGGTCCTCGGAGATGTTGACACCCAGGTATTTGAAGCTGCTCACTCTCTCTACTGGTGTCCCGCTGATCATGAGAGGGGAATATGGCCGTTGCTGTCTCTTCCTGGAGTCCACAATCAGTTCTTTGGTCTTGTTCACATTCAGAAGGAGACAGTTGTCTTGATGTCCATGATGTCCATGATGTCAGTTGCTCCACCTCGTCCAAGTATGCGGTCTCATTGTTGTTGGAAATGAGGCCCAGGACAACAGTATCATCCGCAAACTTGATGACAGAGGTGGAGCTGTGTGTGGACAAAAAGTCATGCGTGTAGAGAGAGTAGAGCAGGGGACTGAGGACACAGCCCTGTGGAGCTCCCACACTCACGGTGATGGAGGTGAAGGTGAACTGTCCTACTCTCACCACCTGAGGTCTGCCAGTGAGGAAATCTTCAATCCAGTGACAGAGAGAAGAGTTCAGTCCGAGATCCAGGAGTTTGTTAGTTAGCTTAATGGGAACTATGGTGTTAAAGTTTGAACTATAGTCAATAAATAGCAGTCTTACATAGTTCCCATTCTTGCTGTCGATGTGTGAGGGAGGAGTGGAGGACGTGAGAGATGGCATCTTCAGTCGATCTATTGGGACGATAGGCGAACTGAAGAGGGTCCAAGGTGTCAGGGATGGAGGAGCAAATGTTGTTTTTGATGAGTCTCTCAAAGACCTTCATGACTAAAGACGTGAGAGCCACTGGGCGATAGTCATTTAGGCAAGAGGGTTTACTGTTCTTAGGGACAGGGATGATGGTGGATTTTTTGAATGAGGTTGGGACCACAGATGTAGCAAGGGACTCATTGAAGATGGATGTGAGGAGTCCGGCGAGCTGATCAGCACAGGACCGCAGGACACGACCTGAAACGCCATCCGGACCAGCAGCTTTCCTAACATCCACACGTTTGAGTGTCCTACGAACTTCATCCTCCGAGACAGAGATCACGTGATTGTTGCAGCTCTGAGTGATTCTGTCTGACGCGTCACTCGGCGGTGTCGCGCTGCCGCGATTGCCATCAAAGCGAGCGTAGAAAGAGTTTAACTCGTTCACAAGCAACGGATCAGCTCTCACTTCTGCAGAGGATTTCGTTCCAAAAGCACAGATGGTCCTCAGTCCCTGCCACATCCGCCGGGAGTCGTTGAGTTGGAAATAAGACTCCACGCGATCCCTATAACGGAGCTTTGCGGCTTTAATGGCGCGTCGGAGAGCATAACAGGATGATTTATAATCCCTCATATTCCCTGTTAGTAGACCGGCATTGTATGCGGCAGTGCGGGCATTCACTGCAGCGCGGATTGAACTGTCCACCCACGGTTTCTGATTAGAGAAGGACGTTATAGTTATTGTTTGTGTGGCTTGCTCTGTCAGTGTGTTGATGAAGCAGAGCGCCACATCAGTGAACTCGCTGACGTCCGATGAACTCGCCCGGAACATGTCCCAGTCAACGTCGTCAAGAGCTGCCTGTAGCGTGATCTCTGAATGAGGCGACCAGCGTTTAACTTCTCACCTCACCGGGGGTTCCTGAACGAGCCTTTGTTTGTACTCAGGTGTAAGGAAAATGGCGGCATGGTCCGATTTACCAAAGGCTGGTAGTGAACGAGCCTTGTAGGCATTCTTAAACAGAGAATAGCAGTGATCCAGTGTGTTTGCTCCTCGTGTGGGACGGGAGACATGTTGGTGAAAGTTAGGCAATACTTTCTTAAGGTTGGCTTTGTTAAAATCACCCGCGACGACGAAAGCCGCATCGGGGTAGCTGTTTGTGGAGCCGCTGATGGTATCATGGAGGCCAGATCAAGCCAGTCCCGTGTCTGCCTGTGGCGGAATATAAACCACAGTGGCGACGACCGAAGAAAACTCCCTAGGCAGATAGAATGGGCGGCAAATGATTGATACATGTTCCAGGAGAGGCGAGCAGGATCGCGAAAGGATGGAGATGTTTCTTGGATCGCACCATTTCTTGTTGATCATGAAACACACTCCGCCGCCTTTGGTTTTACCGGCCTCGGCTGTTCTGTCCATCCGGAAAACAGAGAAGTTCTCAGACGGCGTCACAGCTGCGTCCGGGACCGCGGGCGTGAGCCATGTTTCGGACAAACAATAGATGTTGCAGTCTCTCATGTCCCGTTGAAAACTTATCCTGGCTCTAAGATTGTCCATCTTATTCTCCAAGGATTGGACATTTGCGAGCAGAATCCTCGGGAGAGGAGGACTGAATGCTCTCTTCCTCAGTCTGTTGCGGATCCCAGCGCGTTTCCCGTGGTGTTTTTTGAATCTTCGCCTACGAGTCGGGTGGCCTTTGTTCAACTCGGCGTTCCGAAGAATCTCAGGTGGCCACAGAGGATTGATGAAAGCGTCTTGAACCAGGTCAGTGTAGCGATAACCTATATCCAAAAGTGTTTTGCTATCATAGCAGACCAAGGCTGATGATAGATTAGTAAAAATCGAGAACATAAGATTGTAGAATAATAAATAAAAGCAAAGTCTCAGAGGAGCGACCTGAACGGCGACCGAACACGGCGGCGCCATCTTACAAAAACCGATGTAAAACCAATATAACGATCGAGTTGCCGCGTGAGTTTCACAGCAGACTCAGATTACATTTAACATCATAAATGAGCTGATGAGCTCTCGTGATGAGAGCTGAGGTAATCGCGACCACATTCGCGGCATACATTCACAACGCGTTTTCAGTTCATGCCTTTGGAAGCTTAACTTTCATAGAAATTAATTTGAGAAGTTAAAACACTTACATTGCTTAGCATCAGTTTAAATTAATGCCTGTAGCTGAGCTGTGCTGTAAGTGTGATCTCCATTCCCCATGCACGAGTTGAAAACATGTGGAAATGGCTCCCTCTGCTGGCTGTAGTCTTTAGCCTCTGGGCAATCATTCCTCTCGTGACGCAAATATCGTCAATTTGCGTCACGAGAGGAATTTTTCCAGAAATAAAATGCATAAATCTCTCGTCTCAGGGGGATATAAGAGGGGGGAGCACGGTCATTTGAATATACTCCAGGGTTTCTACAGATACAAAGCCATATGCTAATCGCTGAAGTAACCCTTTAAGGCCACAAGTATCTTCCTTTGTACAGAGGAAGTAGTGATCCACCAGTTAAAGTTCCTGACCCATGCCCAGAGACAGGAAGGTGTTCTGCCCATACTGCGATGCCCCAGACCACTATCCTAACGGGTGTACAAGTTTCCAGAGACTGAATAGAGATCAGAAAGTGTAGTGATTGCAATCACTCGAGATGCTGGCGTTGTGGATGAGCCCATCAAGCTGTGCTGACAGATATTACGGGAGTGGAGATGCAGATAACTTGATCTTGGCCCTTAAGTAACTTAATTGGATGTTTTTAGTAAATTAATGCTGTCACATAAAAAATATGCAAAGGTCAAATTAAACGAATTGCTAATTTCGTTCGTCTGAACAAATACTACAGAAATAATAATTATTGGGAATCATGTAAAACATAACATTTCATTTTTACATTTCATGTATCTATTATTAGGGCCTACTGGAAGTCTCCATTTTCTGCTCCTCCCAACTACAAGCACAAACCTCACAGATGATCACGCTTTAGCCAGTGAGAAAGTGAAAGTGAAGGTAAAACACACAGAAGCAGCGCAAGGACATTACAATTATTACTCTTGAATATTTTGAAAGCCATAAACCCAAGTGAGTGTTTATCCTGCAGGAGTTAAGTGTGTGCGAATGTTTCCAGCGGCGGAAATCAATCTAGAGGTGGTTTTCCAGACGGTAATGTGATTTGTTCATTTAACTTTCATTTACATTTTTTTTAATTTAACCTTCATTTAAATGTAAATATTGAACCAAATTTTTCTATTATGAACCATATAATATAATACAACCGAGTCAAATAATGTCTTTCAAAAGAAGTAACTGGTTAAATCTGATTTACTGTTCAAACACTGTGTCTTTGTTTCCAGTCTGCCAGGTTCCTGGTGTGTGAAAGGAGAACATTGCTGTCATAGGAAACACACCGACACGTTTAAAGGTGTGTAAATATAAATAATAATACAAATAATAATAATAATGGTTGATAACAGTAAAGTCACACGTGAAAGTGAAAGTGATATGTGAAGGCCAAATATAGTAAAACGTTCATTTCGAGCTCCCCAGTTCCTCCTGGTGTTGAGAATCAAAGCCACAACCCTTGAGTTAGCAGTCGGCTCTCTAAACATTAGCCACGACTGCCCATCACTCTCTGTCTACTCTAACATGAGTGTACAGGTTCTGTCTGATAATGAGAGAAACTCTGAACAGACCAGTGGAAACTGGTTTATGGGTTTGAGCAAACTTCAGAACTGACGAACATTTCATTTTATAATCGTGAGTCGGATTTGGCCACAACACACAGGAAGTGAGATTTATCAGCTGAAGCATTCAAGGAAGTACAATGTTCTTCCTTCCTTGACTATACTTTTATTGAATATAAAGAAGTATAAATATAAACTAAGTAGGCTACAACTTTACAAACAAATGACATAAAAACATGCCTTTCTGTGAAACACTTCTGTAGACTTTCAGACACGCCAGTCATTGTGTGTGTGTGTGTGTGTGTGTGTGTGTGTGTAGTATGGAGACAGTGGGAGTGAATGTGATTGAAACAGCGGCTCTAGGGAGACCCTTCCAGCTGGGGATGCTGTATGACTGCAGGAAAGATGCTCTCATACCAGGTACACACACACACACACACACACACACACACACACACACACACACACACAGCCTTTCATCTAACGTATATATGAGCAAGACCTTATGAACAGTTTTAGACTCAAAACATGAAAAAAAAAACATGAAATTCTTTCTGACTCTGAATATTTTTGAAAATCTCCTTGGCTGAATATTGAAACCTCAGAACATGTGTAACATAGGAGTCCACTGACGGCAAGCATTGAAGAACCTAAGTGCAGTTTATTAATACATATAAAAATATACAAAATAAACAAATGATTGTGAAAATGTAAAAAAGCACGGTAACACTTTATAATAATGTTCAGTTGTAAGTCATTTATAAGTGGTTAGTTAATGATGAACTAATCATTTACAAAACATTCATAAATGATTATCAAGTGATATGCTAACATTTTATAAATGTTTTGTAAATTTCGTTACAAGTCATTTACAAGTGATTAGTAAATAATTAACTAATGATTTATGAAACATGACTACGTGTTCATTAATGATTAATGAGTGATTTGTTCATTTTTTTTACTTATTTAGTAGATTCAGTTATATGTAATTTACAGTTTAATAGTTAATAATGAACTAATGATTTACAAAACATGACAATGCATTTCATAAATGTTACTTTTTTGTATGTTTTGTAGATTCAGTTATACATTATTTACAAGTTATTAGATAATGATAAACTAATAATTTACAAATCATAATTATACATTCATAAATGATTAATATGGTAACGATTTACAAATTTTGTAAAAAAAAGTTAGGCCTATCTTTAAAAAAAAACATTTCATAAAATAATCAAACAGATCCTTAGTAAATGGTTAAGTTACTAGTTAATATATTATTAATCACTGAAATGTCAGTGTACCATTATCTCAATAAATTGTTAATCATGCACAAATGATGATCAAACCATTAGTAAATGCTGAGTAGCCTTTATAATGTTTTGTTGCATATCCCAATGCATCAGATCAAGACGCATTTAATTCTTTGCATCTGTAAAAGTAGACATGATTTAATAAATATAAATAGGCTACTTTTATATTTTGGAGCAACTTACCCCACTCCTACCCTAAAGCGACCCACTTCTCAACAATATAAAACACATAACAGGCAAATAAAAGTACAGTCACAGGTATTTATTGCAGAAACTGACCAAAAACAGAATAAAAGTATTAGCTCATGTTGCAGTCCAAGTTTTCTGAAGTCATACGATATCTTTATGTGAAGAACAGAGTTGATCTTAATGTTTTAATCATTGAAATGTTTATCCCTTTATCAATCAATCAATCAATCAACTTTATTTATATAGCGCTTTTACAATCACGATTGTGTCAAAGCAGCTTCACAGTGTCAAACAGGATAATATTGCGACAAAATTAGATTGGGCTGTACAGTCGTACTGGAGTAAACAGTGATGTTATCAGCTTATTTTAATTTATCATATAGCGACAATGTTGGCAGATCAGTATTATAGTTTATAGAATTAAATAAGACCTAATTCATACATTTTATTTGTATAATAAGTTGAATAACTTTAATCATATTTTTAGTGTCCCCAACTGAGCAAGCCAAGCCCAAGGCGACAGTGGCAAGGAACCAAAACTCCATCGGGGCATGATGGAGAAAAATAAACCTTGGGAGAAACCAGACTCAGTCGGGGTGCCAGTTCTCCTCTGGCCTATTAACACACCGTGTAAGATTATTATTCTGGCAACCTTACAGGTCAGAAATCATATTAGATTGGAATATTCAAAATTTCAGTGAATCACGGAAGAGACAGATTTATTTGGAAATAAATGATGGGATGGCGCGTCGATTACACAAGAGTATGAATACATGAAAGATCGGAATTATTGCGCCGAAGACGGGTTTTGAGCATGACGTGCCGGTGAGGCAAATTCGGAGGAGACACCGATTGACACGGCTCAGCAGACACTCCAGGATGAGCTGGTCATGTCCAGGCAGGTCCACCATCCGATCCGGACAGGGCCCAGATCCGGGATAAACCTCGGGATAAACAGAGAGACTAACATTAGCGTAGATGCCACTCTTCTGATGATGTAACGAGTACATCAGGTGTTATGGGAAGTGTTCCCGGTTCCGGCTGACCTAGTTAATGCAGCCTAACAATCAGTCAATTGATCTGAATAATGAGAGTTAATAATGTTCTATGTGTATGCCATAGTAAAGAGATGTGTTTTTAGTCTAGATTTAAACTGACAGAGTGTGTCTGCTTCCCGAACAATGCTAGGAAGACTATTCCACAATTTAGGAGCTAAATAGGAAAATGATCGACCGCCTGCAGTTGATTTAGATATTCTAGGTATTATCAACTGGCCAGAGTTTTGAGACCGCAATAGACGTGATGGAGTATAATGCGTTAAGAGCTCGCTTAAGTACCGGGGAGCTAAACTATTTAGTGCTTTGTAAGTAATAAGCAAGATTTTAAAATGTATGCGATGTTTAATAGGGAGCCAGTGCAGTGTTGACAGAACTGGACTAATATGATCATACTTCCTGGTTCTAGTAAGAACTCGAGCTGCTGCATTTTGGACTAGCTGGAGTTTGTTTATTAAGCGAGCAGGGCAACCACCCAGTAGAGCATTACAATAATCTAGCCTTGAGCTCATGAACGCATGTACTAACTGTTCAGCATTTGGCATTGAAAGCATGTGCCGTAATTTAGATATATTTTTAAGATGATAGAATGCGGTTTTACAGATGCTAGAAACGTGGCTTTCAAATGAAAGATTGGTATCAAAGAGCACACCCAGGTTCCTCACTGACGACGAGGGCTTGACAGAGCAGTCATCAAGTGTTAGACAGTATTCTCGGTTACTACTTGTGGAGCTTTTCTGTCCAATAATTAAAAATTCAGTTTTATCTGAATTAAGTTGCAGAAAATTACTATTCATCCAATTTTTTATATCAGCTCTGCATTCTGTTAATCTTGTGAACTGGTAGGTTTCGTCAGGGCGTGAGGAAATATAGAGCTGAGTATCGTCAGCATAACAATGAAAACTAACGCCATGCTTCCTAATGATATCTCCCAGTGGAGCAGATACAGGGTGAAGAGCAACGGTCCTAACACTGAGCCTTGCGGTACCCCATACTGAACTTGTGATCGGTGTGACATCTCTTCATTTACTGCTACAAACTGATAACGGTCAGATAAGTATGATTTAAACCATGCCAATGCAGTTCCACTAACGCCAACATAACTCGATTCTATTCAGAAGAATATTGTGGTCGATAGTATCGAATGCAGCGCTAAGATCGAGTAACACTAATAGAGAGATACAACCACGATCAGATGATAAGAGTAAATCATTTGTAACTCTAATTAGAGCAGTCTCAGTGCTATGATACGGTCTAAATCCTGACTGGAAATCCTCAAATATACCATTTCTTTCTAAAAAAGAACATAATTGTGAAGACACGGCCTTTTCTAGTATTTTTGATAGAAACGGTAGATTCGAGATTGGCCTGTAATTGACTAATTCTTTAGGATCAAGTTGCATTTTTTTAATAAGTGGTTTAATTATAGCCAACTTAAAAGTTTTCGGTACATATCCTAATGTCAAAGATGAATTAATGATATTAAGCAGAGGTCATACAGTCTTGTTCAAAATAATAGCAGTACAATGTGACTAACCAGAATAATCAAGGTTTTTAGTATATTTTTTATTGCTACGTGGCAAACAAGTTACCAGTAGGTTCAGTAGATTGTCAGAAAACAAATGAGACCCAGCATTCATGATATGCACGCTCTTAAGGCTGTGCAATTGGGCAATTAGTTGAATTAGTTGAAAGGGGTGTGTTCAAAAAAATAGCAGTGTCTACCTTTGACTGTACAAACTCAAAACTATTTTGTACAAACTTTTTTTCTTCTGGGATTTAGCAATCCTGTGAATCACTAAACTAATATTTAGTTGTATGACCACAGTTTTTTAAAACTGCTTGACATCTGTGTGGCATGGAGTCAACCAACTTGTGGCACCTCTCAGCTGTTATTCCACTCCATGATTCTTTAACAACATTCCACAATTCATTCACATTTCTTGGTTTTGCTTCAGAAACAGCATTTTTGATATCACCCCACAAGTTCTCAATTGGATTAAGGTCTGGAGATTGGGCTGGCCACTCCATAACATTAATTTTGTTGGTTTGGAACCAGGACTTTGCCCGTTTACTAGTGTGTTTTGGGTCATTGTCTTGTTGAAACAACCGTTTCAAGGGCATGTCCTCTTCAGCATAGGGCAACATGACCTCTTCAAGTATTTTAACATATGCAAACTGATCCATGATCCCTGGTGTGCGATAAATAGGCCCAACACCATAGTAGGAGAAACATGCCCATATCATGATGCTTGCACCTCCATGCTTCACTGTCTTCACTGTGTACTGTGGCTTGAATTCAGAGTTTGGGGGTCGTCTCACAAACTGCCTGTGGCCCTTGGACCCAAAAAGAACAATTTTACTCTCATCAGTCCACAAAATGTTCCTCCATTTCTCTTTAGGCCAGTTGATGCGTTCTTTGGCAAATTGTAACCTCTTCTGCACATGCCTTTTTTTTAACAGAGGGACTTTGCGGGGGATTCTTGAAAATAGATTAGCTTCACACAGACGTCTTCTAACTGTCACAGTACTTACAGGTAACTCCAGACTGTCTTTGATCATCCTGGAGGTGATCATTGGCTGAGCCTTTGCCATTCTGGTTATTCTTCTATCCATTTTGATGGTTGTCTTCCGTTTTCTTCCACGTCTCTCTGGTTTTGCTCTCCATTTTAAGGCATTGGAGATCATTTTAGCTGAACAGCCTATCATTTTTTGCACCTCTTTATAGGTTTTCCCCTCTCTAATCAACTTTTTAATCAAATATCATATCATGAATGCTGGGTCTCGTTTGTTTTCTGAGAATCTACTGAACCTACTGGTAACTTGTTTGCCACGTAGCAATAAAAAAATATACGAAAAACCTTGATTATTCTGGTTAGTCACATTGTACTGCTATTATTTTGAACAAGACTGTATGACCTCTGGAAGTATCTCTTTTAATAGCCTAGTCGGTATAGGGTCAAGCATACATGTTGTTGATTTTGATGATTTTACAAGTTTAGCCAATTCTTCTCCTCCTATAGTAGTGAATGAGTATAATTTTTCCTCAGTGACACTACAGCGCTCTGTCTGAAGCGATACTGTAATAGACGGCTGCATGCTTATAATTTTATTCCTAATATTATCAATCTTACTAGTAAAGAAGTTCATAAAGTCATTACTGTTTACATGTTTACAAACATCAGAAGCTGAAGCTTTATTTTTTGATAATTTAGCCACTGTATCGAATAAAAACTTAGGGTTGTGTTTGTTTTCTTCTAAAAGAGTTGAGAAATAAGCAGATCTAGCAGTTTTTATGGCCTTTCTGTATGCAATCATGCTCTCTTTCCACAAATTGCGAAAAACCTCCAGTTTTGTTTTCTTCCAGCTGCGCTCCATTTTTCTGGCTGCTGTTTTAAGGGCCCGAGTGTGCTCGTTGTACCACGGCGTTGGATTATTTGCTTTAATCTTCTTTAAGCGCCGGGGAGCAACTATGTCTAAAGTGCTAGTAAAGAGAGAGTCAATAGTTTCTGTTGCAGCATCAAGTTCCTCTTGGCTATCTGTAATGCTGAGGAGATGGAACTGATGAGGAAGATTATGGACAAAGCAATCTTTAGCCTCAGCGGTTATCGTCCTGCCATATTTGAAGCGAGGGGATGGCTTTGCAGCTTTAGGTAAATTAAGTATACATGATATTAGGTAATGATCTGAGATGTCATCGCTCTGCTGCAGAATTTCAACGGTATCAACATTTATTCCATGTGACATTATTAGATCTAAAGTATGATTAAGGCGATGAGTGGGTCCCGATACGTGTTGTCTAACTCCAATAGAGTTTAGAATGTCTCTAAATGCCAATCCCAATGCGTCTTTTTCATCGTCTACGTGGATATTAAAATCCCCAACAATTAGTACTTTATCTACAGCTAATACTAACTCTGATACAAAACCAGCAAATTCTTTGATAAAGTCTGTATTGTGCCCTGGTGGCCTGTAGACAGTAGCCAACACAAATGTCAGAAGGGATTTATCATGTACACTACACAGTGTTACATAAAGCACCAAAACTTCAAAGGAATTATATTTGAAACTAGACTTGTTAATATATTAAAGAGATGTGTTTTTAGTCTAGATTTAAACTGACAGAGTGTGTCTGCTTCCCGAACAATGCTAGGAAGACTATTCCACAATTTAGGAGCTAAATAGGAAAATGATCGACCGCCTGCAGTTGATTTAGATATTCTAGGTATTATCAACTGGCCAGAGTTTTGAGACCGCAATAGACGTGATGGAGTATAATGCGTTAAGAGCTTTATACAGAGCTTACATGATTTATCATGTACACTACACAGCGTTACATAAAGCACCAAAACTTCAAAGGAATTATATTTGAAACTAGACTTCTGAGTAATACTGAAAATATTATTATAAATTATAGCAACACCTCCCCCTTAACCTTTCAGACGTGGCTCATGTTTATAACAATAATCTCGGGGGGTGCACTCATTTAAAGTAATGTAATCGTCAGGTTTTAGCCAGGTTTCTGTCAAACACAGCACATCTAAGTTATGATCTATAATCATATCATTGACAACAAGCGTTTTTGGCGAAAGGGATCGAATATTCAGCAACCCAAGCTTTATCAATTGTTCATCCGTATTATATCTGTTGTTTATTTGTTGGACATCAATTAAATTTTTACTCTTGAATGGTTTTGATGGTTTTTTGTATTTACTAAGTCGGGGAACAGACACAGTCTCTATATGATAATATCTAGGTGAAAGAGTCTCTATGTGCTGGGATTTAGCTGACTTTGGTGACGTGAGACAGCTAGCAGACGGTTGGTTTAGCCAGTTTGTCTGCTTTGTGACCTGGGCCCCAGTGAGTCAAGGTTTAGCTCTAAGACTATGTGCCAAATTACTAGAGAGAAGAGCAGCACCAGCCCAGGAGGGATGAATGCCGTCCATCTTCAACAGGTCAGGTCTGCCCCAAAAACTTTTCCAATTGTCTATGAACCCTATGTTATTTTGCAGACACCACTTAGACAACCAGCCATTGAGTGAACGCATATTTCTCATATTTCTCATTCAAATAATATATCTGACTCTAGCATGACACAATCAGTCACATGACACACGAGAGCCAATGGCATACAATCAAAGCTGACGTAATGACGCGATCGGTCACGAGACACACGAGAGCCAATGGCAAACAATCAAAGCTGACGTAATGACGCGATTGGTCACATGACACACGACAGCCAATGACATTTCACAATCAAAGCTGACGTAATGACGCGATCGGTCACATGACACACGACAGCCAATGACATTTCACAATCAAAGCTGACGTAATGACGCAATCGGTCACGAGACACATGAGAGCCAATGACATTTCACAATCACTGCTGACGTAATGACGCGATCGGTCACGAGACACACGAGAGCCAATGACATTTCACAATCACTGCTGACGTAATGACGCAATCGGTCACGAGACACACGACAGCCAATGACATTTCACAATCACTGCTGACGTAATGACGCGATCGGTCACGAGACACACGACAGCCAATGACATTTTACAATCAAAGCTGGCGTAATGACGCGATCGGTCACGAGACACACAACAGCCAATGACATTTCACAATCACTGCTGACGTAATGACGCGATCGGTCACGAGACACACGACAGCCAATGACATTTTACAATCAAAGCTGGCGTAATGACGCGATCGGTCACGAGACACACAACAGCCAATGACATTTCACAATCACTGCTGACGTAATGACGCGATCGGTCACGAGACACACGACAGCCAATGACATTTCACAATCACTGCTGACCTAATGACGCAATCGGTCACGAGACACACGACAGCCAATGACATTTCACAATCACTGCTGACGTAATGACGCGATCGGTCACGAGACACACGAGAGCCAATGACATTTCACAATCACTGCTGACGTAATGACGCAATCGGTCACGAGACACACGACAGCCAATGACATTTCACAATCACTGCTGACGTAATGACGCAATCGGTCACGAGACACACGAGAGCCAAAGACATTTCACAATCACTGCTGACGTAATGACGTGATCGGTCACGAGACACACGACAGCCAATGACATTTCACAATCACTGCTGACGTAATGACGTGATCGGTCACGAGACACACGACAGCCAATGACATTTCACAATCACTGCTGACGTAATGACGTGATCGGTCACGAGACACACGACAGCCAATGACATTTCACAATCACTGCTGACGTAATGACGTGATCGGTCACGAGACACATGAGAGCCAAAGACATTTCACAATCACTGCTGACGTAATGACGTGATCGGTCACGAGACACACGACAGCCAATGACATTTCACAATCACTGCTGACCTAATGACGCAATCGGTCACGAGACACACGAGAGCCAATGACATTTCACAATCACTGCTGACGTAATGATGCGCTCGGTCACGAGACACACGACAGCCAATGACATTTCACAATCACTGCTGACGTAATGACGCAATCGGTCACGAGACACACGACAGCCAATGACATTTCACAATCACTGCTGACGTAATGACGCAATCGGTCACGAGACACACGACAGCCAATGACATTTCACAATCACTGCTGACGTAATGACGCAATCGGTCACGAGACACACGACAGCCAAAGACATTTCACAATCACTGCTGACGTAATGACACGAACGGTCACGAGACACACGACAGCCAATGACATTTCACAATCAAAGCTGACGTAATGACGCGATCGGTCACGAGACACACGACAGCCAATGACATTTCACAATCACTGCTGACGTAATGACGTGATCGGTCACGAGACACATGAGAGCCAATGACATTTCACAATCACTGCTGACGTAATGACGTGATCGGTCACGAGACACATGAGAGCCAATGACATTTCACAATCACTGCTGACGTAATGACGCGATCGGTCACGAGACACACGAGAGCCAATGACATTTCACAATCACTGCTGACGTAATGACGCGATCGGTCACGAGACACACGAGAGCCAATGACATTTCACAATCACTGCTGACATAATGACGCGATCGGTCACGAGACACACGACAGCCAATGACATTTCACAATCACTGCTGACGTAATGACGCGATCGGTCACGAGACACACGACAGCCAATGACATTTCACAATCACTGCTGACGTAATGACGCGATCGGTCACGAGACACACGACAGCCAATGACATTTCACAATCACTGCTGACGTAATGACGCGATCGGTCACGAGACACACGACAGCCAATGACATTTCACAATCACTGCTGACATAATGACGCGATCGGTCACGAGACACACGAGAGCCAATGACATTTCACAATCAAAGCTGACGTAATGACGCGATCGGTCACGAGACACACGAGAGCCAATGACATTTCACAATCACTGCTGACGTAATGATGCGCTCGGTCACGAGACACACGACAGCCAATGACATTTCACAATCACTGCTGACGTAATGACGCGATCGGTCACGAGACACACGACAGCCAATGACATTTCACAATCAAAGCTGACGTAATGACGCGATCGGTCACGAGACACACGACAGCCAATGACATTTCACAATCACTGCTGACGTAATGACGCGATCGGTCACGAGACACACGAGAGCCAATGACATTTCACAATCACTGCTGACGTAATGACGCGATCGGTCACGAGACACACGAGAGCCAATGACATTTCACAATCACTGCTGACGTAACGACACAATCGGTCACGAGACACACGAGAGCCAATGACATTTCACAATCACTGCTGACGTAATGACGCGATCGGTCACGAGACACATGAGAGCCAATGACATTTCACAATCACTGCTGACGTAACGACACAATCGGTCACGAGACACTCGAGAGCCAATGACATTTCACAATCACTGCTGACGTAATGACGCGATCGGTCACGAGACACACGACAGCCAATGACATTTCACAATCACTGCTGACGTAATGACGCGATCGGTCACGAGACACATGAGAGCCAATGACATTTCACAATCACTGCTGACGTAATGACGCGATCGGTCACGAGACACATGAGAGCCAATGACATTTCACAATCACTGCTGACGTAACGACACAATCGGTCACGAGACACATGAGAGCCAATGACATTTCACAATCACTGCTGACGTAATGACGCAATCGGTCACGAGACACACGACAGCCAATGACATTTCACAATCACTGCTGACGTAATGACGCAATCGGTCACGAGAAACTCGAGAGCCAATGACATTTCACAATCACTGCTGACGTAATGACGCGATCGGTCACGAGACACACGAGAGCCAATGACATTTCACAATCACTGCTGACGTAATGACGCGATCGGTCACGAGACACACGACAGCCAATGACATTTCACAATCACTGCTGACGTAATGACGCGATCGGTCACGAGACACACGACAGCCAATGACATTTCACAATCACTGCTGACATAATGATGCGCTCGGTCACGAGACACACGAGAGCCAATGACATTTCACAATCACTGCTGACGTAATGAAGCGCTCGGTCACGAGACACACGACAGCCAAAGACATTTCACAATCACTGCTGACGTAATGACGCGATCGGTCACGAGACACACGACAGCCAATGACATTTCACAATCAAAGCTGACGTAATGACGCGATCGGTCACGAGACACACGACAGCCAATGACATTTCACAATCACTGCTGACGTAATGACGCGATCGGTCACGAGACACACGAGAGCCAATGACATTTCACAATCACTGCTGACGTAACGACACAATCGGTCACGAGACACACGAGAGCCAATGACATTTCACAATCACTGCTGACGTAATGACGTGATCGGTCACGAGACACATGAGAGCCAATGACATTTCACAATCACTGCTGACGTAACGACACAATCGGTCACGAGACACTCGAGAGCCAATGACATTTCACAATCACTGCTGACGTAATGACGCAATCGGTCACGAGACACACGACAGCCAATGACATTTCACAATCACTGCTGACGTAATGACGCAATCGGTCACGAGAAACTCGAGAGCCAATGACATTTCACAATCACTGCTGACGTAATGACGCGATCGGTCACGAGACACACGAGAGCCAATGACATTTCACAATCACTGCTGACGTAATGACGCGATTGGTCACATGACACACGACAGCCAATGACATTTCACAATCAAAGCTGACGTAATGACGCGATCGGTCACGAGACACACGACAGCCAATGACATTTCACAATCACTGCTGACGTAATGACGCAATCGGTCACCAGACACACGACAGCCAATGACATTTCACAATCACTGCTGACGTAATGACGCAATCGGTCACCAGACACACGAGAGCCAATGACATTTTACAATCACTGCTGACGTAATGACGCAATCGGTCACGAGACACACGACAGCCAATGACATTTCACAATCACTGCTGACGTAATGACGTGATCGGTCACGAGACACACGACAGCCAATGACATTTCACAATCACTGCTGACCTAATGACGCAATCGGTCACGAGACACACGAGAGCCAATGACATTTCACAATCAAAGCTGACGTAATGACGCGATCGGTCACGAGACACACGACAGCCAATGACATTTCACAATCACTGCTGACGTAATGACGCAATCGGTCACCAGACACACGACAGCCAATGACATTTCACAATCACTGCTGACGTAATGACGCAATCGGTCACGAGACACACGAGAGCCAATGACATTTCACAATCAAAGCTGACGTAATGACGCGATCGGTCACGAGACACACGAGAGCCAATGACATTTCACAATCAAAGCTGACGTAATGACGCGATCGGTCACGAGACACACGACAGCCAATGACATTTCACAATCACTGCTGACGTAATGACGTGATCGGTCACGAGACACACGACAGCCAATGACATTTCACAATCACTGCTGACCTAATGACGCAATCGGTCACGAGACACACGACAGCCAATGACATTTCACAATCAAAGCTGACGTAATGACGCGATCGGTCACGAGACACACGACAGCCAATGACATTTCACAATCACTGCTGACGTAATGACGCAATCGGTCACCAGACACACGACAGCCAATGACATTTCACAATCACTGCTGACGTAATGACGCAATCGGTCACGAGACACACGACAGCCAATGACATTTCACAATCACTGCTGACGTAATGACGCAATCGGTCACCAGACACACGAGAGCCAATGACATTTCACAATCACTGCTGACGTAATGATGCGCTCGGTCACGAGACACACGACAGCCAATGACATTTCACAATCACTGCTGACGTAATGACGCAATCGGTCACCAGACACACGACAGCCAATGACATTTCACAATCACTGCTGACGTAATGACGCAATCGGTCACCAGACACACGAGAGCCAATGACATTTTACAATCACTGCTGACGTAATGACGCAATCGGTCACGAGACACACGAGAGCCAATGACATTTCACAATCACTGCTGACGTAATGACGCGATCGGTCACGAGACACACGACAGCCAATGACATTTCACAATCACTGCTGACATAATGATGCGCTCGGTCACGAGACACACGACAGCCAATGACATTTCACAATCACTGCTGACGTAATGACGCAATCGGTCACCAGACACACGAGAGCCAATGACATTTTACAATCAAAGCTGACGTAATGACGCGATCGGTCACGAGACACACGAGAGCCAATGACATTTCACAATCACTGCTGACGTAATGACGCGATCGGTCACGAGACACACGACAGCCAATGACATTTCACAATCAAAGCTGACGTAATGACGCGATTGGTCACGAGACACACGACAGCCAATGACATTTCACAATCACTGCTGACATAATGACGCGATCGGTCACGAGACACACGACAGCCAATGACATTTCACAATCACTGCTGACATAATGATGCGCTCGGTCACGAGACACACGACAGCCAATGACATTTCACAATCACTGCTGACGTAATGACGCAATCGGTCACCAGACACACGAGAGCCAATGACATTTCACAATCAAAGCTGACGTAATGACGCGATCGGTCACGAGACACACGAGAGCCAATGACATTTCACAATCACTGCTGACGTAATGACGCGATCGGTCACGAGACACACGACAGCCAATGACATTTCACAATCAAAGCTGACGTAATGACGCGATCGGTCACGAGACACACGAGAGCCAATGACATTTCACAATCACTGCTGACGTAATGACGCGATCGGTCACGAGACACACGAGAGCCAATGACATTTCACAATCACTGCTGACGTAATGACGCGATCGGTCACGAGACACACAACAGCCAATGACATTTCACAATCACTGCTGACGTAATGACGCAATCGGTCACCAGACACACGACAGCCAATGACATTTCACAATCACTGCTGACGTAATGACGCAATCGGTCACCAGACACACGAGAGCCAATGACATTTTACAATCACTGCTGACGTAATGACGCAATCGGTCACGAGACACACGAGAGCCAATGACATTTCACAATCACTGCTGACGTAATGACGCGATCGGTCACGAGACACACGACAGCCAATGACATTTCACAATCACTGCTGACATAATGATGCGCTCGGTCACGAGACACACGACAGCCAATGACATTTCACAATCACTGCTGACGTAATGACGCAATCGGTCACCAGACACACGAGAGCCAATGACATTTTACAATCAAAGCTGACGTAATGACGCGATCGGTCACGAGACACACGAGAGCCAATGACATTTCACAATCACTGCTGACGTAATGACGCGATCGGTCACGAGACACACGAGAGCCAATGACATTTCACAATCAAAGCTGACGTAATGACGCGATCGGTCACGAGACACACGACAGCCAATGACATTTCACAATCACTGCTGACATAATGATGCGCTCGGTCACGAGACACACGACAGCCAATGACATTTCACAATCAAAGCTGACGTAATGACGCAATCGGTCACGAGACACACGACAGCCAATGACATTTCACAATCAAAGCTGACGTAATGACGCAATCGGTCACGAGACACACGACAGCCAATGACATTTCACAATCAAAGCTGACGTAATGACGCAATCGGTCACGAGACACACGACAGCCAATGACATTTCACAATCAAAGCTGACGTAATGACGCGATCGGTCACGAGACACACGACAGCCAATGACATTTCACAATCAAAGCTGACGTAATGACGCGATCGGTCACGAGACACACGACAGCCAATGGCATTTCACAATCAAAGCTGACGTAATAACGCAATCGGTCACATGACACACGACAGCCAATGACATTTCACAATCAAAGCTGACGTAATGACGCAATCGGTCACATGACACACGACAGCCAATGACATTTCACAATCACTGCTGACGTAATGACGCAATCGGTCACGAGACACACGACAGCCAATGACATTTCACAATCAAAGCTGACGTAATGACGCGATCGGTCACGAGACACACGACAGCCAATGACATTTCACAATCACTGCTGACGTAATGATGCGATCGGTCACGAGACACACGACAGCCAATGACATACAATCAAAGCTGACGTAATGACGCGATTGGTCACATGACACACGACAGCCAATGACATACAATCACTGCTGACGTA
This sequence comes from Pseudorasbora parva, assembly GCF_024679245.1. Taxonomy (NCBI): domain Eukaryota; kingdom Metazoa; phylum Chordata; class Actinopteri; order Cypriniformes; family Gobionidae; genus Pseudorasbora; species Pseudorasbora parva. The sequence continues at coordinate 35,671,463 of NC_090196.1, read as the reverse complement.
ATGACGCGATCGGTCACGAGACACACGACAGCCAATGGCATACAATCAAAGCTGACGTAATGACGCGATTGGTCACATGACACACGACAGCCAATGACATTTCACAATCAAAGCTGACGTAATGACGCGATCGGTCACGAGACACACGAGAGCCAATGACATTTCACAATCACTGCTGACGTAATGATGCGATCGGTCACGAGACACACGAGAGCCAATGACATTTCACAATCACTGCTGACGTAATGACGCGATCGGTCACGAGACACACGACAGCCAATGACATTTCACAATCAAAGCTGACGTAATGACGCAATCGGTCACGAGACACACGACAGCCAATGACATTTCACAATCACTGCTGACATAATGACGCGATCGGTCACGAGACACACGACAGCCAATGACATTTCACAATCAAAGCTGACGTAATGACGCAATCGGTCACCAGACGCTCGAGAGCCAATGACATTTCACAATCACTGCTGACGTAATGACGCAATCGGTCACGAGACACACGACAGCCAATGACATTTCACAATCACTGCTGACGTAATGACGCAATCGGTCACGAGACACACGAGAGCCAATGACATTTCACAATCACTGCTGACGTAATGACGCAATCGGTCACGAGACACACGAGAGCCAATGACATTTCATAATCACTGCTGACGTAATGACACGATCGGTCACGAGACACACGAGAGCCAATGACATTTCACAATCACTGCTGACGTAATGACGCGATCGGTCACCAGACACACGAGAGCCAATGACATTTCACAATCACTGCTGACGTAATGACGCAATCGGTCACGAGACACACGACAGCCAATGACATTTCACAATCACTGCTGACATAATGACGCGATCGGTCACGAGACACACGACAGCCAATGACATTTCACAATCACTGCTGACGTAATGACGCGATTGGTCACATAACACACGACAGCCAATGACATTTCACAATCACTGCTGACGTAATGACGCGATCGGTCACGAGACACATGAGAGCCAATGACATTTCACAATCACTGCTGACGTAATGACGTGATCGGTCACGAGACACACGACAGCCAATGACATTTCACAATCACTGCTGACGTAATGACGTGATCGGTCACGAGACACATGAGAGCCAAAGACATTTCACAATCACTGCTGACGTAATGACGCGATCGGTCACCAGACACACAACAGCCAATGACATTTCATAATCACTGCTGACGTAATGACGCGATCGGTCACGAGACACACAACAGCCAATGACATTTCATAATCACTGCTGACGTAATGACACGATCGGTCACGAGACACACAACAGCCAATGACATTTCATAATCACTGCTGACGTAATGACACGATCGGTCACGAGACACACGAGAGCCAATGACATTTCACAATCACTGCTGACGTAATGACGCGATCGGTCACCAGACACACGAGAGCCAATGACATTTCACAATCACTGCTGACGTAATGACGCAATCGGTCACCAGACACACGAGAGCCAATGGCATTTCACAATCACTGCTGACGTAATGACGAAATCGGTCACGAGACACACGACAGCCAATGACATTTCACAATCACTGCTGACGTAATGACGCAATCGGTCACGAGACACACGACAGCCAATGACATTTCACAATCACTGCTGACATAATGACGCGATCGGTCACGAGACACACGACAGCCAATGACATTTCACAATCACTGCTGACGTAATGACGCGATCGGTCACGAGACACACGAGAGCCAATGACATTTCACAATCACTGCTGACATAATGACGCGATCGGTCACGAGACACACGACAGCCAATGACATTTCACAATCACTGCTGACATAATGACGCGATCGGTCACGAGACACACGACAGCCAATGACATTTCACAATCACTGCTGACATAATGACGCAATCGGTCACCAGACACACGAGAGCCAATGACATTTCACAATCACTGCTGACATAATGACGCGATCGGTCACGAGACACACGACAGCCAATGACATTTCACAATCACTGCTGACGTAATGACGCGATCGGTCACGAGACACACGACAGCCAATGACATTTCACAATCACTGCTGACATAATGACGCGATCGGTCACGAGACACACGACAGCCAATGACATTTCACAATCAAAGCTGACGTAATGACGCAATCGGTCACCAGACGCTCGAGAGCCAATGACATTTCACAATCACTGCTGACGTAATGATGCGCTCGGTCACGAGACGCTCGAGAGCCAATGACATTTCACAATCACTGCTGACGTAATGACGCAATCGGTCACGAGACACACGACAGCCAATGACATTTCACAATCACTGCTGACGTAATGACGCAATCGGTCACGAGACACACGAGAGCCAATGACATTTCATAATCACTGCTGACGTAATGACACGATCGGTCACGAGACACACGAGAGCCAATGACATTTCACAATCACTGCTGACGTAATGACGCGATCGGTCACCAGACACACGAGAGCCAATGACATTTCACAATCACTGCTGACGTAATGACGCAATCGGTCACCAGACACACGAGAGCCAATGGCATTTCACAATCACTGCTGACGTAATGACGAAATCGGTCACGAGACACACGACAGCCAATGACATTTCACAATCACTGCTGACGTAATGACGCAATCGGTCACGAGACACACGACAGCCAATGACATTTCACAATCAAAGCTGACGTAATGACGCGATCGGTCACGAGACACACGAGAGCCAAAGACATTTCACAATCACTGCTGACATAATGACGCGATCGGTCACGAGACACACGACAGCCAATGACATTTCACAATCACTGCTGACATAATGACGCGATCGGTCACGAGACACACGACAGCCAATGACATTTCACAATCACTGCTGACATAATGACGCAATCGGTCACCAGACACACGAGAGCCAATGACATTTCACAATCACTGCTGACATAATGACGCGATCGGTCACGAGACACACGACAGCCAATGACATTTCACAATCAAAGCTGACGTAATGACGCAATCGGTCACCAGACGCTCGAGAGCCAATGACATTTCACAATCACTGCTGACGTAATGACGCGATCTGTCACGAGACACACGACAGCCAATGACATTTCACAATCACTGCTGACGTAATGACGCGATCGGTCACGAGACACACGACAGCCAATGACATTTCACAATCAAAGCTGACGTAATGACGCGATCGGTCACGAGACACACGACAGCCAATGACATTTCACAATCACTGCTGACGTAATGACGCGATCGGTCACGAGACACACGACAGCCAATGACATTTCACAATCAAAGCTGACGTAATGACGCAATCGGTCACGAGACACACGACAGCCAATGACATTTCACAATCAAAGCTGGCGTAATGACGCGATCGGTCACGAGACACACAACAGCCAATGACATTTCACAATCACTGCTGACGTAATGACGCGATCGGTCACGAGACACACGACAGCCAATGACATTTCACAATCACTGCTGACGTAATGACGCAATCGGTCACGAGACACACGACAGCCAATGACATTTCACAATCACTGCTGACGTAATGACGCAATCGGTCACGAGACACACGACTGTCACGGGAATAAAGGCAGAGGATTCAAAAGCAAGTGCAAACTCGTTTATTATAACAATGCAAGAAGAAAGAGAGTCAGAGTTCGATGGGGTGATGGTGACGTCAGCACTGGTAGCGCAGGATCCCAATGGGCAGACCCGATCCCGGGTCCGTGCAATGGTGAGTGAAGGACGCTGCAGAGTGACGAATCCCGTGTGTGACGATGTCCTGTGTGTGTGTGTCGATGTCCTGAGTGTGTGTGGCGAACCCTCAGCAGAGGGGAAGGCAAGATCCACAGAAGGCAGAGCGGGTCAGAGATCTGCCAGGAAAATCCTCGAGGGCAGAGAAGAGCGATCCTCTGGAAAGCAAGCAGAGCGATCCTCCGAGACAAACAAGCAAAGTCCAAACTCAGGCAATGTCAACAATCCTGCTGGAGAGAGAGAGAGAATGCCAAACACAACCACACACACCAACACAGGGAACGAAAACAACGATCTGACAAACACAAGACGCTAGACAATGGGTATAAGTAGACCCAGGAAACAAGTGGCAGCTGGTGCTGTAATCAGCGGGGAAATAATCAGCTGCCACGCCCACCACCACACACATGCACCAACACTCACGTACCACATAACACAGTGCAGGGCGAACAGGTGAATTCATGAACCGTGACAGTACCCCTCCCCCTAAGAGCGCCTCTTGGCGCTCCCAGGAGGACCTACCTGTCGATTGAAATCATCGATAAGAGAGTGATCCAGAATGTCCCTAGCAGGAACCCAACTTCTCTCCTCCGGACCGTAACCTTCCCAGTCCACCAAATACTGAAATCCGCGTCCCCTCCGTCTCGAGTCCAGGATACGATTAACCGAATATGTTGGTTCCCCATCTACGAGACGCGGCGGTGGAGGAACCGGGACCGGCGGATTAATAGGTGAATGAAACACAGGTTTTAATTTGGAAACATGGAATACGGAATGGATCCTCCTGTACACTGGAGGGAGTTTGAGGCGGACTGCCACCGGATTAATGATCTTGGTGACAGTGAACGGGCCAATAAATTTGGGAGCTAACTTATTGCTAACGGCGCGGATCGGAATATTCTTGGTAGAAAGCCACACTTTTTGGCCTACGACGTAAACGGGTGGCTTCGACCGGTGGCGATCGGCCTTAGCCTTGGTGCGTGCTCCCACTTGGAGCAGAGTCTCGCGGGCTCTGGTCCATGTGCGACGGCACCTCTGGACGAAGGCGTGAGCGGAGGGGACCGCGACTTCGGATTCCAGACTGGGAAAAATAGGTGGCTGGTACCCTATACTAGCTTCAAACGGAGTGAGGCCCGTGGATGACACTGGTAACGAATTGTGTGCGTACTCCACCATAGAGAGTTGTTGGCTCCAGGAGGAAGGATTCTTGGCAACCATACATCGTAACACTCTCTCAAGATCCTGATTGGCTCGCTCCGTCTGCCCATTGCTCTGGGGATGGAAACCCGAAGACAGACTAACCGTCGCCCCCAGCAATCTACAAAACTCACGCCAGAATTTGGACACAAATTGGGGCCCCCTGTCAGAGACCACATCTATCGGGAGGCCATGTAAGCGAAAGACCTGGTCTATGACAGCCACCGCTGTCTCCTTGGCAGAAGGTAATTTGGCCAAGGGGATAAAATGAGTTGCCTTCGAGAACCGGTCCACGACGGTTAAAACCACCGTCTTGCCTTGGGAGGGTGGGAGGGCGGTTACAAAATCTAGCGCTATGTGGGACCAGGGTCTCGAAGGAACAGACAGCGGTTGGAGTAACCCATCTGGAGGGCGATTGGAAGTCTTACCTGTGGCACAGACCGAACAAGCCAAAACAAAATCTCGGATGTCACGAGCCATAGTTGGCCACCAGAACCGTTGCTTGACCAAAAAACTGGTGCGATTAGCTCCTGGATGGCATGCTACGTTAGAACAATGACCCCAACGGATGACGTCTGAACGTAGCCCCTCTGGCACAAATAAACGACTCGGTGGCCCACCGGGCGGAGGCGTTACCCCTTCTAAGGCCGCTTGGACCTTCGACTCGATCTCCCATGTGAGTGTGGAAACAATGATGTTCTCCGGTAAAATACACTCGGGAGTAGACGGGCGTTCGGAACGGTCAAAAACACGAGACAACGCGTCGGGCTTGATGTTTTTCGAACCCGGCCGGTATGAAAGCGAAAAATCGAAGCGACCGAAAAATAGGGCCCACCGAGCCTGCCTAGAGTTAAGCCTTTTAGCAGTTCTGATATATTCCAAATTCTTGTGATCGGTCCAGACTATAAAAGGCACCCCTGACCCTTCTAACCAGTGACGCCATTCTTCCAACGCGAACTTTACTGCCAACAACTCTCTATTACCAATGTCATAATTGCGTTCGGCCGGCGATAGACGATGAGAAAGAAACGCGCATGGGTGCATCTTGTCATCCGAGGAAGAACGCTGGGAAAGAACCGCTCCTATCCCCACCTCTGACGCGTCGACCTCTACCACGAACTGACGTGATGGATCAGGGGTAATCAGGATGGGAGCCGAAACGAAGCGGCTCTTCAGGTTGGAAAATGCCGCCTCGGCGGCATTAGACCACCTGAACTTAGTCTTGGGAGAGGTCAAGGCAGTCAGAGGTGCGGCTAGTTGGCTGAAATTGCGAATGAAACGCCGGTAGAAGTTGGCGAACCCCAGAAACCGCTGTAGGGCCTTACGGGAATCTGGACTTGGCCACTCTACCACAGCCTTAACCTTATCGGGATCCATGCGTATTCCCTCGGACGAGATGATGTAACCTAGGAAAGGAACAGACTGTGCATGAAAATCGCATTTCTCCGCCTTGACAAAAAGCCCATTCACTAGCAACCTCTGGAGCACTCGTCTGACGTGCTGAACGTGTTCCTGGAGAGACGACGAAAATATCAGTATGTCGTCCAGGTAGACATAAATGAACTGATCTACCACGTCTCTCAGCACGTCATTGACGAGTGCTTGGAAAACGGCAGGGGAGTTGGACAGCCCGAAGGGCATGACCAAGTATTCAAAATGGCCCCTAGGGGTGTTAAACGCAGTCTTCCATTCATCCCCCTCTCTTATGCGAACCAAATGATAAGCATTACGTAAATCCAATTTCGTGAAAAACGATGCTCCCTGCAACCTCTCGAAGGCTGAAGACATTAACGGCAAAGGGTAGGTATTCTTTACCGTAATGTTGTTCAGCCCTCGGTAATCAATGCAAGGTCGCAGAGAACCATCCTTCTTACCAACGAAAAAGAACCCCGCCCCCGCTGGAGAAGAAGATTGACGAATGAACCCAGCTGCTAGTGAATCAGAAATGTATTTCTCCATGGCCTCCCTCTCAGGAATCGAGAGAGAGTATAACTTGCCCTTAGGCGGAGACGTACCTGGCAGTAAATCTATAGCACAGTCGTAGGGACGGTGCGGAGGTAGAGAGGCAGCTCGGGACTTACTGAACACTTCCTTCAGATCGAGGTACTCAGCGGGCACGTTAGACAAATTCACCGGCTCCTCCTGTAAAACAACACTAGAAACAGACGAACAGGCAGAGACAAGACAAGAGGCATAACACTCCTTACTCCATGCCAGGATCGCACTCCTACCCCAATCCACCTGCGGGCAGTGCTTCACCAACCAGGGGTGACCCAACACCACCGGAGTCTGAGGTGAGTCCATAGCAAACAGGGATATTTCCTCGGAGTGATTCCCGGATGTGATGAGGCGTAACGGTTCCGTGCGGTGGGTGATGCGGGGTAAATCTTGACCGTTGAGTGCGTTGACATGGATGGGATTGGTGAGAGGTGTGAGTGTTATCCCCAGCTGGTGAGCAAGTTGAGAGTCAATGAAACTTCCCTCGGCCCCCGAGTCCAACAGTGCTTGGCAGCGATGAGATCGGGTTGCCCATTGGAGTGTCACCGGGAGGAGAGTTGATGAGGAGGCGTTCTTCCTGGAGATCCCGCCCGATAGTAGCCTCCTACTTACTACCGGGCTCGATCTTTTACCGGGCATTCCTTGAGAAAGTGACCGTTGCCACCACAGTACATGCACAGCCTCTGGGACCTCCGGCGTTCTCTCTCCTCCCGGGAGAGCCGGGCTCCACCCACCTGCATGGGTTCGTGATGGCAATCCGGACTGACCGTGTCGCCGCCGATCGCCAGTGGACGTTCCTGCCGACTCTGGACTCTGGACCGTAGAACTCTTGACTCCGCACGATGAAGACGAGCATCCACTCGTAAGGCCAGGTCGATGAGCCCCTCTAGGGTCTTAGGCAGGTCCAGCGCGTAAATCTCCGCCTGGACACGGTCAGCCAACCCATGCAGGAACATGTCCCACTGCGCCTCCTCGTTCCAGTTGCATTCGGCAGCGAGTGTTCGGAATTCGATGGAGTAGTCCGAGACGGATCCGGCCCCTTGGCGAAGATCAGCCAGCACGCGAGCGGCCTCTCGTCCGCTCACCGCCCGGTCGAACACTCGCCGCATCTCCTCTTGAAGGTCTTGGAACGAGGCACAGCATGGTAATTGATTCTCCCACGCCGCCGTACCCCACTGGGCCGCCCGTCCAGTGAGTAAGGTGAGTACGAAGGCCACCTTGGACGCTTCGGACTCAAAGGTGATAGGCTGCAGTGAGAAGAACAGTGAACACTTCGTCAGAAATGGTCTGCAGAAATTAGGCTCACCGGAATAGGGCTCTGGAGTGGGTAGTCGTGGTTCGCGGGGTCGTTCCCCGGAGGATGGAGTGGGGGGAGTAGGCGGCGTGGGTGGCGCAGCGGGCATGTGTGATTGTTGTAGTTGTTGGGTGAGCCCGGACACCTGCGCTACCAATGCTTGAATAGCCCGACCAGTCGCGGCCATCTGCTCCTCCTGTTGATCCATGCGGGTGACGCATCGGGAAACGAATTCAGATAATCCTGGTGCACTCGCTGAATCCATGCTTGGTCAGATCGTTCTGTCACGGGAATAAAGGCAGAGGATTCAAAAGCAAGTGCAAACTCGTTTATTATAACAATGCAAGAAGAAAGAGAGTCAGAGTTCGATGGGGTGATGGTGACGTCAGCACTGGTAGCGCAGGATCCCAATGGGCAGACCCGATCCCGGGTCCGTGCAATGGTGAGTGAAGGACGCTGCAGAGTGACGAATCCCGTGTGTGACGATGTCCTGTGTGTGTGTGTCGATGTCCTGAGTGTGTGTGGCGAACCCTCAGCAGAGGGGAAGGCAAGATCCACAGAAGGCAGAGCGGGTCAGAGATCTGCCAGGAAAATCCTCGAGGGCAGAGAAGAGCGATCCTCTGGAAAGCAAGCAGAGCGATCCTCCGAGACAAACAAGCAAAGTCCAAACTCAGGCAATGTCAACAATCCTGCTGGAGAGAGAGAGAGAATGCCAAACACAACCACACACACCAACACAGGGAACGAAAACAACGATCTGACAAACACAAGACGCTAGACAATGGGTATAAGTAGACCCAGGAAACAAGTGGCAGCTGGTGCTGTAATCAGCGGGGAAATAATCAGCTGCCACGCCCACCACCACACACATGCACCAACACTCACGTACCACATAACACAGTGCAGGGCGAACAGGTGAATTCATGAACCGTGACAACGACAGCCAATGACATTTCACAATCACTGCTGACGTAATGACGCGATCGGTCACGAGACACACGACAGCCAATGACATTTCACAATCACTGCTGACGTAATGACGCGATCGGTCACGAGACACACGACAGCCAATGACATTTCACAATCACTGCTGACGTAATGACGCGATCGGTCACGAGACACACGAGAGCCAATGACATTTCACAATCACTGCTGACGTAATGACACAATTGGTCACCAGACGCTCGAGAGCCAATGACATTTCACAATCACTGCTGACGTAATGATGCGATTGGTCACATGACACACGACAGCCAATGACATTTCACAATCACTGCTGACGTAATGACGCAATCGGTCACGAGACACACGAGAGCCAAAGACATTTCACAATCACTGCTGACGTAATGACGCGATTGGTCACATGACACACGACAGCCAATGACATTTCACAATCACTGCTGACGTAATGACGCAATTGGTCACCAGACACACGAGAGCCAATGACATTTCACAATCACTGCTGACGTAATGACGCAATCGGTCACGAGACACACGACAGCCAATGACATTTTACAATCACTGCTGACGTAATGACGCAATCGGTCACGAGACACACAACAGCCAATGACATTTCACAATCACTGCTGACGTAATGACGCGATCGGTCACGAGACACATGAGAGCCAATGACATTTCACAATCACTGCTGACGTAATGACGCAATCGGTCACCAGACACACGAGAGCCAATGACATTTCACAATCAAAGCTGACGTAATGACGCAATCGGTCACCAGACGCTCGAGAGCCAATGACATTTCACAATCACTGCTGACGTAATGACGCGATCGGTCACGAGACACACGAGAGCCAATGACATTTCACAATCACTGCTGACGTAATGACGCAATCGGTCACGAGACACACGACAGCCAATGACATTTCACAATCACTGCTGACGTAATGACGCTATTGGTCACGAGACACACAACAGCCAATGACATTTCACAATCACTGCTGACGTAATGACGCGATCGGTCACGAGACACACGACAGCCAATGACATTTCACAATCACTGCTGACGTAATGACGCGATCGGTCACGAGACACACGACAGCCAATGGCATACAATCAAAGCTGACGTAATGACGCAATCGGTCACGAGACACACGACAGCCAATGACATTTCACAATCACTGCTGACGTAATGACGCGATCGGTCACGAGACACACGACAGCCAATGACATTTCACAATCACTGCTGACGTAATGACGCGATCGGTCACGAGACACACGACAGCCAATGACATTTCACAATCACTGCTGACGTAATGACGCAATCGGTCACGAGACACACAACAGCCAATGACATTTCACAATCACTGCTGACGTAATGACGCAATCGGTCACCTGACGCACGAGAGCCAATGACATTTCACAATCACTGCTGACGTAATGACGCGATCGGTCACGAGACACACGACAGCCAATGACATTTTACAATCAATGCTGACGTAATGACGCAATCGGTCACCTGACGCACGAGAGCCAATGACATTTCACAATCACTGCTGACGTAATGACGCGATCGGTCACGAGACACACAACAGCCAATGACATTTCACAATCACTGCTGACGTAATGACGCGATCAGTCACGAGACACACGAGAGCCAATGACATTTCACAATCACTGCTGACATAATGACGCGATCGGTCACGAGACACACGACAGCCAATGACATTTCACAATCACTGCTGACGTAATGACGCGATCGGTCACGAGACACACAACAGCCAATGACATTTCACAATCACTGCTGACGTAATGACGCGATCGGTCACGAGACACACGAGAGCCAATGACATTTCACAATCACTGCTGACGTAATGACGCGATCGGTCACGAGACACACAACAGCCAATGACATTTCACAATCACTGCTGACGTAATGACGCGATCGGTCACGAGACACACAACAGCCAATGACATTTCACAATCACTGCTGACGTAATGACGCGATCGGTCACGAGACACACGAGAGCCAATGACATTTCACAATCACTGCTGACGTAATGACGCGATCGGTCACGAGACACACAACAGCCAATGACATTTCACAATCACTGCTGACGTAATGACGCGATCGGTCACGAGACACACAACAGCCAATGACATTTCACAATCACTGCTGACGTAATGACGCAATCGGTCACGAGACACACGAGAGCCAATGACATTTCACAATCACTGCTGACGTAATGACGCAATCGGTCACGAGACACACGAGAGCCAATGACATTTCACAATCACTGCTGACGTAATGACGCGATCGGTCACGAGACACACAACAGCCAATGCTGTCAAAGCTGTCGTGACGTTTCTTCCGGCGGCAGATTTTGAAATGTGTTAATCATTAATCATCGGCCGGTTGATGGACTCGACGCTGCTGATCGCTTCTGGGGATTTACTTCACACAAACCAATCGTTTGGCCTCGGGACACTTGGAAGATTTGTACTTTTTGAATAAATTGTTCCTGCAGTCGTATCTGCCTGTTTTTTCATTTTAAAACACAAACGGGTAGGTTTAGGGAAGGGATTGGTAATGTGACGAATTGGAGTTAAATGCTTTAAGCAATAAGATGAATTACCTATTTACTAATTTCTATTGCAACAGGTGAGAAATAGCAGAATTTAGTTTTCACATTTAATGTTACATTTGTTGTATCAATCAGTGGACGCATTTGCAACGGGTGAGAAATATCTACAAATGACGTGTAAAACATTTACAAGTGATGAACAGTCTACACTTTAGATTAGGGGACACATAAAGCGTTGTAAATGCCTTGTATACACGTACAGATCATTTGTAACGGGTGATAAAGATTTGTAAATGATTTATTCATGCGTTTACAACATCATCTCTCACAGGTGATGAACACTTTGTAGTGTGTACTTTAATGTAAATGCTGACTGGTGAGGGTATAGACAGCTCTTCTCAGACAGACTGATTTGTAAATTATTAGTTTATCATTATCTAATAACTTCTAAATAATGTATAACTGAATCTACAAAATATGCAAAAAGTAACAATTTAGTAACATTTATGAAATGCATTGTCATGTTTTGTAAATCATTAGTTCATTATTAACTCGCATACACCTGAATCTACTAAATATAAGTAAAATAATGAACAAATCACTCATTAATCATTAATGAACACGTAGTCATGTTTCATAAATCATTAGTTCATCATTTACTAATCACTTGTAACGGAATTTGCAAAACATTTATAAAATGTTAGCATATCACTTGATAATCAGTTATGAATGTTTTGTAAATGATTAGTTCATCATTAACTAACCACTTATAAATGACTTACAACTGAACATTATTATAAAGTGTTACCAAAAGCAATAATGAAAGTATTTGTAATAAGTTACTTTCCATCTGTGACTCACAGGCATTTTTTATGACTTCACTTGATTTCAAGTGGTATATTTAAAAGTAATATTAACTTTTTTTTAAAAATCTAATAAAAAATTATAATGGTCTTATTTAATAGGAAACCTTTAACATTTCGAAGAAAATAGATTTTAAGAATGTTTGGACTGTGGAGGTTCTTATGTTGCAACGTTGCTGAGAAAACCCCAGAAAAAAGTGATTATATATATTGTGATGGGTCGGAGCACACGACAGACACAGGGGGTGTGGCGTCAGCCCTCGAAGAGGCATTTATTCACATCAAACACATAACTTGTTCACAAACGGGGAATTAACAGACACTACAGGGGATCTGGTGTCCTCGAGGCAACATCACATCGTCTCGGAAGGGTAGTGAGTGGACAGAATGGGTCCAGGAAAGGGGCGGGGTCCGGCGGTCGCACACGCTTCACCCTGGTCTGAGGCGCGAGGGGCAGCGGCTTCGATGCGGCGGCTCATCCTCTTCAGCTGCGAACATCGAGGGGAAGAGCGGCTCGGCATACTACCCGTCATCCTGGACGGCAGGGCAGTCCCTCCACGCTACCCTCATGGACCTACGAGGACACCAGCGTGCATGCACAAGGGGAGAGGCCAGCCCCCTGGAGAGAGGCACGCTCAGCACTTAACAGTGGCGGTAATGAGGCTTCATGATACTCAGGTGTGCCTCATCACTCACAGCCATTTCTCAATTCTCAGTAGATTCAGCTCCCCTCCTCTCTCTATTACCCACACCAGTCGGGAACCTGGTGAAGGGCAGCGATTTCAAAGACGGGGTGGCACTGATCATGTGGGAGAGGCAGTCGCTTCGTCACTATATATATATATCAGGCATAGTATACTGTATGGGTTGGTCCCCCTTTTGCTGTCAAATCAGCCCTGACCCGTCGAGGCCTGGACTCCACTAGACCCCTGAAGGTGTGCCGTGGTATCTGGAACCAAGGTGTGCTGTGGTATAAGATGTTAGCAGCAAATCCTATAAGTCCTATAAGTTGTGAGATGGGGCCTCTATGGCTCGGCCTTGTTTGTTCAGCTCATCCCACAGATGCTCGATTGGATTGAGATCTGGGAAGTTTTGAAGCCAAGTCAACACCTCAAACTCGTTGTTGTGCTCCTCAAACCATTCTTGAACCATTTTTGCTTTGTGGCAGGGCACATCAGATTATCAGACCTTCTTTCATTGCTCCGTGGTCCAGTAAAAAACCTAAGACCGCAAATTGATTTATCATTCATGTAGGGAAGAACGATATTCAGAGAGAGCAGTCAGAACTCATTAAAAGGGATTTCAATGAACTTTTTGAAACACTTAGCAAACTGAAAGTTCAGCCGTTCATCAGTGGACCACTGCCAGCAAGAGGAACAAATAGATTCTCAATGTTGCTTGGACTTAATACATGGCTGCAAAAAACCTGCATGATGAAGGGAGTGAACTTCATCGACAACTTCAATCTCTCCTGGAGTCAGAGACAACTGTTTACATCAAATGGCCACCACCCAAACAAACTTGGTGCAAGAGTGTTAAAGGACAATATTTATTTTTCCCTTCATCATCCTTCAGCTGTGTGTTTTAACCCACTCAACCTGATACAGAGTATGGACGACCCCAGGACTTCTTTTCAGCATTTAGAAACTTTTCAGCATTTTCAGCAACTCTTCTGAAAAAGAGAAATCTGGATAACTCCATACTGAGCAACTACAGACCAATCTCAAATCTCCCCTTCATTGGCAAAATCATTGAAAAAGTTGTTTTCAATCAGCTGAACAAATTCTTAAACTCGAACGGATTCTTTGACAATTTTCAATCTGGTTTCCGTCCGCATCACAGCACAGAGACAGCGCTCAAAGATTATAAATGATATTCGCTTAAATACAGATACAGGCAAAACATCAATTCTGGTACTACTCGACCTCAGTGCTGCATTCGACACGGTTGACCACACCATACTTCTAGACAGGCTGGAAAACTGGGTTGGGCTTTCTGGGATGGTCCTCAAATGGTTCAGGTCATACTTAGAAGGGAGAGGTTATTATGTGAGTATAGGAGACCATAAGTCTGAGTGGACGTCCATGACATGCGGAGTCCCACAAGGGTCCATTCTTGCACCACTTCTATTCAACCTGTATATGCTGCCACTGAGCCAAATAATGAAAAAGAACAATATTGCTTACCACAGCTATGCTGACGACACCCAGCTCTACTTAGCACTGTCACCTAATGACTACAGCCCCATTGACTCCCTGTGCAAATGCATTGATGAAGTTAACGACTGGATGTGCCGAAACTATCTTCAGTTAAACAAAGACAAAACTGAAATCACTACATTTGGAAACAAAGATGAAATTCTCAAGGTGAACGCGTATCTTGAGGCTAAAGGTCTGATAACAAAAAATCAAGTCAGGAATCTTGGAGTGATTTTGGAGTCAGACCTGAGTTTCAGTAGTCATGTCAAAGCAATAACTAAATCAGCATACTATCATCTGAAAAATATTGCAAGGATTAGATGTTTTGTCTCCAGGCAAGACTTAGAGAAACTGGTTCATGCTTTCATCACCAGTAGGGTGGACTATTGTAATGGCCTTCTCACCGGCCTTCCCAAAAAGACCATTAGACAGCTGCAGCTCATACAGAACGCTGCTGCCAGGATTCTGAGCAGAACCAGAAAATATGACCATATCACACCAGTCCTCAGGTCTTTACACTGGCTTCCAGTTACATTTAGGATCGATTTAAAGTACTATTACTTGTTTATAAATCACTCAATGAGCTAGGACCTCAATACATCGCAGATATGCTGATTAAATACAAACCCAACAGATCACTCAGATCAGCAGGATCAAGTCAGTTAGAAATACCAAGAGTTCACTCAAAGCAGGGAGAGTCTGCCTTTAGCTATTATGCCAGCCGCAGCTGAACCGGCTTCCTGAACAGATCAGATGTGCTCCAACAGTGGCCACATTCAAATCCAGACTCAAAACACATCTGTTCAGCTGAGCATTTACTGAATGAGCACTGAGCCACTGTATGTCTGACTGATTGCACGATCTTATCTCTTTATTCTTCTGATAATTGTTTTAGTTTACCTTTGTTCTTATCTTTGGTTATTGTTAATTTATATGTTCTTTTGAGTTAAATATGATGAGTGAAAACTGGGTTTGATGGAAATAGTAAGTTTGACAATAAGGTTTGAGTATGTGTAAATCTGTGGAGGGTATGATGAGTGAGAATGGGTTTAACAAGAAGGTTCCTGAGTAAAAATCAGGGAATAGTGATTAAAATGGATGTTATGAACGTGTTTGAGAAAGAAATGAAGGAGAGGTGTTTTAATAAAGATGGTACATGTATGTAGGCTGTAAACTGAAGAATTTTTTATTTTTATATCAGACCATTATTGTGGATCTGACCATTTTATTTTATTTGATTTTATCTTATTTTATTTATTATTATTATTATTATTATTATTATTATTATTATTATTATTATTATTATTATTATCTTTACAACTGTTCTATGCTTGTTTTTTATTTTTTATTTGTCCATATGGTATTTTTTTTTCTCATGCATTTGTTACCACTGTTTTAATTAATTTCTATGTAAAGCACTTTGAATTGCCATTGGGTATGAAATGTGCTATACAAATAAACTTGCCTTGCCTTGCTAAGCAAAACGTTACATGCCACATAAAGACATGCTGCTGTAGACGCTGTTGCTGCTGCTGATCAATTTCAGCCTCCGGATCTGATTTTTGGATTGTATGGTTGAATCTGACTGGAAGCCATGGTTTATTTAGGGTTACGTTTTCTTGTTTGAAGATGTCACAGCTTTCAGACGCTCTCAAAGCAATAGCTGCACGCGCTCGTGGCTCTTTAGCTCCTTCCGCATGATACACAGCCTTCTGCTTGGTTTAGTTCGGAAAGACTCTGTACAGCATATCTTTTATACATATAATAAAACTAAAGACTTTTCAGGACTATAAAGGATGCAATACTATTCTATACACTGTATAAAATTTGTGTTGTTTTTTGTTGGTTTAACTTAAAAAAGTAAGTAACCTGGTTGCCTTAAAATTTTGAGTTTATTGAAATTAAAAATTTGAGTTGACACAATGAAGGAAATTTGTTTAAGAAATAGAAACTCAAAATTTTATTGTATCTGAACCACATAGAAAATTTGATAAATCATGAAAATAGCACTATTTGGCATGTTTAAGAAATAAAACACACACAATTACCCAATATGCTTACAAAATATTTTAATAATATTTTAATAAAGGTTGTCGAATGTCAACAAATGTTCATTGTATTAACTCAATTTTAATTTCAATGAACTCAAAATTTTAAGGCAACCAGGTAACTTTTTTTCTAAATAATTTTTACAGTGTAGGTACTCAAGACTGACATAAGATTGACTGAAACTGAGTGTCCTAAGTGGAATCATTTGAATATTGTCCTTTTGTCCCAAATTGTTATCCCTTTGGTGTTTGTAGATAATAATTGTACCATATTAAAAGCTAAACATGTTTTGCAGGAATCACACTCTGGGATCAAGAGAAGCTACAACAGAGTCTACGAGTCCGTCCCCAAATAAACACAGATTTTAAAGTCACTGCTTCAGACTCCATTGAGGACAAATCCAGCTTACTGAACATTAACGGCTCTCTGAAACTGAGTGTTTTAGGTGGACTCGTCAACGTTAGTGGAGCAGCCAAATATCTCAAAGACACCAAGAAGTCTTTCAAACAACAGAGACTGACACTACATTATCATTCAACCTGCAGGTTTGAACACCTGACCATGAATCACTTGGCGTCTGAAAAGATAGTTCATCATGAGGTGCTTGATAATGACACAGCAACACATGTGGTGACAGCAGTGCTGTACGGAGCAGACGCCTGCTTTGTGTTTGACAGAGAAGTTTCATCAGATGAAGAAATAAGCACAGTAGAAGGAGAAGCAAAAGTGGCCCTTGAGAAGCTCAAAATAATTTCAGTAGATGTAAATGTCAATCTGAAGATGGATGACACTCAGAAGAATGCAGTCCAAAAATTCACATGCACGTTTTATGGTGACTTCCAGCTACCGTCTAACCCGACCTCTTTTGAAGATGCGCTGAAGGTTTTCTCTGATCTTCCAAACCTGCTGGGGGAAAAGAAAGAGCTGGCGGTTCCTCTGAGAGTTTGGCTTTATCCTCTGGATAAACTTCACACTAGAGCTTCAAAACTTCAGAAAGACATCAGCATGGATCTAATTCTTGAAACTGAATCAATGATTGAGAGTTTAAGCACAAATGAGATGAAATGCAATGACCTTCTGAAAGACTCGCCTGCTTCCACTTTTACTGAATTTCATGATAAAATCTATCAAATGAAGCAAAACTGCTACAAGTACAAACTGAGACTCATGAATAAACTTGGCTCTCTGCTGCCAAACATCCGTGGAGACGTGATGAAGGAAACTGCCCTGCATGATCTTCTACAAGAACATGATGAGTCTCCATTCAGTGAAAGTGATCTTGCAGAATGGCTGAAAGAGAGA
Organism: Pseudorasbora parva; assembly: GCF_024679245.1. Classification (NCBI taxonomy): domain Eukaryota; kingdom Metazoa; phylum Chordata; class Actinopteri; order Cypriniformes; family Gobionidae; genus Pseudorasbora; species Pseudorasbora parva. The sequence continues at coordinate 35,653,218 of NC_090196.1, read as the reverse complement.
GAAAGAGAGTCTGACGTCATTAAACTAATCCTCAGACAGCTGAAGGATGCTGGAGCACAGGCAGAAGTCAACATAGATCTGATTTCGATGGATCTGGATGTTGGTAATGTGGTCTGTTACACGTTCACATCACTGAACTGGTCTGATGTACTCTTATCTAAACAAAAGGCCTATCTGAGTATCTCAGCAAAAGGAAAAACGGATGAGAAAAGCCCTGATTCAAAGTCGAAGTCTTGGCTCACTCCTGAAATCCAGAAGGCACTGAAGAACAACTTGAAGATATTTAAGAACTTGATTGATTCAAAAGAGCTTAAACCAGCCAAGTTCATTGTGTCCTCAAAGGAAATGAAGAACAATGCTGGTTCCTGCATTCTGCTGTATGAAAGTGAATGTGATGAAGCTGTTTGCTTTATTCCTCCATCCAAACCAGCCTGTCCAATCACTGAAGAGGTCAAAGATAATAGTGTGGTTGTGAAGGTTTCTTCATCATGTCCTGCTACAGTGGAGCTCAGATTACTGTATAAACCAAAGGAGGAGACCGAGTGGAGATCTAAACCTGTGCTGAAGGATGAACTCACAGTTACTCTGACTGATCTGAGAGCAGGAACTGAATATGAGATCAAATGTGCAGCGCTGGGGAAACTCAACTACACCGTAGACAGTGATGTCATCAGCGTCACCACAGAGGTAGGACGATCATTCATCAGATGAAGAAACAAATACAAGCTTTTTGAGAATGAGTTATCGGTAACTTCTTATCTTGGTGGTTAATTATCTTCAAATGTTTCCTGAACCAGATCCCGCTGGAAAGGTTGTGTTTTATTACGGGCTCCATTGTGACACATCATTTGAGACTATGTGCTTGTTTTATGATAGATCACTGGTGTTTAATGTCCAATATTATAATGACTGATATGTAACAAAGCTGTTCTGTTCTGCTGCTACTATACAGCAGTGTTGGGTCTGTGAAACTTAATATAATGCAGTTGCAAATTGTAAAGATGTTCAGTCTTTCAACAAATTAATTGCAACAAATTTAACTGAGATCCAATAAAACATATTACAGATCCAGAAGACACAGAAACCCAGAGAGGATCAGTTCCAGAGACTCTCAATGAACACAAAGACTGACCTGACAGGCAAGAGAAGAAGTAAGAAATTACCCTTCATCTGATCTGAGCATCCTCTGTCCATAAAGCTGTTAAACTTGATGTGAAACTCTTTATCTGTCCCTGAACCTGCAGATATGTGAAACACAGAGGCCCCTTAAAAAAAGACAAATATTAAAATATTGTGTGCAATACGACTGCAGTTACTTTATCTCTGTTGTATTTAGCAATGCTTCAATTTCAGTCTTCACTCTATTTATAAACACATTCTATCACTATTCACACATTACAATCACGACCGAAACCAAAATCAACTTTCAATCTTGGTCAATTCCATCTTCCCCTCAGCACAATAGACAGTGTAATGATATGAGCAAAGAAATAAACATGAGACAACAGGGATTTGATAAGTGATTTAATAGGAATTGGAGAATATACAAAAATGTAATTCCAAACCTGCCAATATTAAAAATAAATAAATACATACATAAATATACAAATACATGTAAAAATGGAAAAATAAATATATAAATACAAATATATAAATTAAAGCTGCAAGCAGCATTTAGCGGGGTTCAAGCATTTAAGGCCTTTAAACAGTTAAGGTCTTTTGCATTTAAGGCCTTTCAGCAGCAAAATAATTAGAGACAGAATAATAAACAGACAGAGACAGCCACACTTCTGTTTTACAAATAGATATTTTAAATAAATTATTAGTAACAAAATGCTTTCTCCTAGTCTTGTAGTCATTTTTACACATTAATCATACCATCATTTTGGCAGAATTGTCAATACCACTGCTTAAATAAAAATGAATTGATCAAATTTGACAAAATGTAATTGTAAATGTTATAAAAGTGGTTTTATCATTTCTAAATATGAATTATAGAACAACAAGTAGGTAGTATGACAATTACTTTTTTAACCAGCAGGTGGCAGCAGAGAACCACTCATTAGCTCATTTGAAATGGCTGTTTATCATTAATGGGCACATTTTCCAAGTGAATGCCCTCAAACATGTTAACTCACATAACATGTTAACTCACATTTTGTTGCAGCTATAGATATTTGAAATAAATGATAGGTAACAAGTTGCTTATTCCAAGTGCCTCCGAACTGTCCTATGAATACTTCGACCTCGTCTAACATGGCGTTAGACAAAGTCTCCACCACAATACTGTCGCTGCGATCGCGGAGAGGCATACGGTCAGAAGACGCGTGCTTCATGGTGAGCGCGGTAAACATCTCCCGCGGCCGCGCCTCGTTCCACACAACACTAATACACCTGCTAACTTCGCGATGAACACTCGGACCCCGGGAAACATTATTCCCACCACTGACATTAGCCAAAGGATTCACCGTTTGTGCTTAGTCTAACGTGAGGCTTAGTTTCACTTTCAGAATCACTGTCATCTGATATTCCCCTTCCGAATCAGGGTCCGCGAATGGAAGACCCAACACTTCATTGCGGGTAAGCTCTATTGATCCCATTAGAAAATAATAATAGTAATAGGCTAATAATCTAATGCAAATACTCGCTGACGTTAACAATGCTCTGATAAAACAGCTCACTCGCACGTCAGCTCCGCTTTTGTTCGCACTGATTCAATGCGCTCTTGCTCGAAGATTTTGTGTAGAATCATGATGTTTTTTTTTTATTCGGGGATGAAGTATGATATGTCTGGTATCTAGTGGAGGGGAGGGGAGGAAATTTGACACCCTATTTGACAAAATCGGCCATTTTATTCAGTGTGGCATCTTGTCGAGTAAACTCGACTGTGGTGCCTAGAGGGTCAAAACATATTTTCAGTTGTTATTTTTATTGTCATGTAATATTATTGTAAAAAACATACATCAAATTAACAAATGAATTGGTAAATATTGACAAAATGTGATTTGCAATTTTATTAAATGATTTTATAATGTTTATACATGCTTAGTGAGCAGAATGAACCAATGAGTGGTCTTCTGCTGCCCTCTGGTGACTTTATGGCAATTTTAGGTATAAAGCTTTGTCACATTGAAACCATTTTACCTGTTATAGAGGCATCTATAGCCCACTCTCCATGAAATGTTGCATGCTTGTTTAGAGTCATATGTCACATGTACTTACCTCTTTTTGAGAAGATCTAAACATTAATAGAGGAGTTAAAGGCTCCTCTTGGTCAAAATCACATATTGCTATGAACCTATTATAGCCATCCAATTGCAAAAGTTTTTTTTTTTTTTTTGTTGATAATTATTGACCTAGAGTGTCAGAATGAGCAGATCTAACAAATAATTTGAACATTATAATAGATGTAAAAGACCATTTACAGCCAATACAGGCAATTTACCATAGGAAATGCATTGCTTTAAAGCTTTTTAACAGATATAGTGCCACTTATTGTCTGATATCCATAAAACTTTGCATGCTTCTTTGGCATGTTATGTCACATATACCAAACAATTGTCGTGAAGTTTTGAGTTTCCCCTTAGGATTTATAGGCTTTTGAGTGTATTTTGCCACACCTCTTTTCTAAATGAACCTGTTATAGCCATCCAAATGCAAAAGTTCAACTTTTTAAGATAATTATTGACCTAGAGAGGCCAGAGAATTATCCTAGACTGGTTTGGTTCTGATTGGGGAAAAAAAAACAGGGACCAGTTTGCAAAAGTAAATTTTTAACATAATCGTGAATATTTAATGAACGATTTGATTGACAGCAATGGTTCTAAAGGCAAAGTTGTTCAGTATTAGGGGATCTATCAAATTATATGCATATTTTGTGGAAGGGTGCAACACCACGTGATTACAGAGCCATAAAACTCATTAGCGCCAGCTAGTTGCCAATGTCTTTCAAAGTTTTTACAGCCTTCTAGGTCCATGAGTCAAACATGCCCATCAAGTTTCATTCCGATCAGCCTCTGTTAACCTTGTCTTATAGGTGCTCAAAATTCATTGGCTGATGGCGGCCATGTTTTTTAAGATACGCCAATGTCCTCATAGACATACATAGTACCTTGGACCAAGACACTGCATACCAATTTTCAGGTAAATCGGACTAGTGGTCGCGTGGTTATAGCTATTTTCATGTTTTTTCACATTATAGCACCATCGAGTGGTCAATTGTTGCGATTATTATTTTTTTATCGTGACCTAAATTTGAGCTCATAGAAATGTGAACCAAGTTTAGTGAAAATATCTAATTCCATTCAAAAGTTAAAGTCAATGTTGTAAAAGTGGCCCCGGACACATTGAAAATTGTGGTTCCCCTTAGCAACTATGCATCGAAATTTCAAATTTCTTTTGTATTTATTAATAACCTCTCTCCAAAGAACATTTCTGCAGTGGTTTGCTTCTGATCAGGGGAAAAACCTGGGAGTAGTTCGCAAATGTAGGTTTTTCAAAAAAAAACAAAATATCTCAAAATTGATGCCTGAAGGGCGAGGCAATCCGAGGCATGCGTCTGGTCCGCCTCGAGCCAAGGATTCCAACGATATAAGGCACTTGAGGCTGCGGCCAACGCTCTAGGAGTTATGAGCAGTTTTGCGCAATTGGTCGTTATAGCGCCACCTATAGGCCAATCTGGCTCATACTTTGATAACCTCTCCTCGATTTTTGTACTACCTATTGGCCAAGTTTCAAGTCTCTAGCCCTTACGGTTTGGTCTGCATGATGCGTTTTACGGGAGAATAATAAACCGCTACAAATACAATAGGTTTTCAAGCACTTCGTGCTTGAACCCCTAATAAAGAGGGGCGTAAAAGGGCATAAAAAGGCTTATAAAAAAAAACTATAGAGTCTCGGCACTTGATTTGTGAGCTGCTGGTTACAAAAACTTTATCAAGCGTTTTGACATGGCCGTCAGAGAGCACAATGGTAGAATTTTGCATTTTCAGTTCATTTATCATGGATATTAATTGATTAATTAATTATTATTATTTTTTTTACCTTTTAAACTGTAATACCGCTACCGACGGCCTGATCTCCAGGAAAGTTTGCACACTTCATTACAATAATAGGGTGCACATGGTGAAGTTCTGCGCAGAACAGACATTTTTTAGTCATATAAATCTAATTTTGCATAGGATAATGCAGTTGTCCTTTCTAACAGTTAAAGCGCCACTGACGGTCCGACGTCCATAAAAGTCTGCAAGGTTCCTTAGGGTGACAAAACGCATAGGCACACCCGATTTTGAGAAGCTGTATGCAAATCGGGCAGGAATAGGGCGGCTTTCAAGCATTTAATGGGATTTTCCACAGAAATGCAGCATTTTGACACCTTTTTAACCGTTATAGCGCCACCAAGAGACCAGTCGCCCTGTCCTTTTTCGGGTGACCACAGAATGAGCTCTTGCATGGGTGTGCTGAGTTTGGTGAAAATATCTCGTTCCATTGACCAGCTATAGCCATTAAAGTAAAAAGGGGCTCCACCCCCCAACCCTGAACCTAAATTTCGACTTTTTTTCAATGATTATTGACATACTACATGAGGTACTAGTTTGCAAAAGTACGTTTTTGGAGAAAACCAACATTTTCCCAGGTCACGAGCTAACCCGATGCGTCTGGTCCTTCTCGAGCCAAGGATTCCAACGATATAAGGCACTTGAGGCTACGGCCGACGGTCTAGGAGTTATGAGCAGTTTCGCGCAATTGATCGCTATAGCGCCACCTATGGGCCAATCTGGCTCATAATTTGATAACCTCTCCTCGATTTTTGTACTAACTATTGGCCAAGTTTTGCAAGTCTGCACGATGCATTTTACTGCAGAATCAAAAAACCGGCACAATTACAATAGGGTTTCAGCACTTCGTGCTTGAACCCCTAATAAATATACATAGAAAAGCAAAAAAAAAAAAAAAAAAATAACATAAATAATTCTTTATACATTTATTTCCATATTTATGTTTTCTTCCCCATATTTATTTATTTATTATTTTATTTATTTGTACAGTTATTCCTTTCAACATTTATTTATTTCTACATTTATTTATTTCTGCATTTCTCTGAGCGTAGGGTAATGAGGAGGGCGGGGTTTACCTCAGACATATCAATCAAGCTCAGAGTAGGCGAGGGCGAAGCGTTGAGGCCACAGTGACACCTTGTGGAGTGGCTAAAATATAATAAGTATAGCCTACTGATGTTGATTCTGTGATGAAGGACTTAGATAGGTATATGGTCAAAATCTTATATCATGGGTTAAGTCAAATAACTGTAGCCTACTGTGTTGTAAAATGTCCTGGGCTAACAAACACGAACAAGAACATCTTCAACATATCTGATAACAGGGACTTCATTTATATTTTCCATTTATGGAAAGGAAGCAGCTTACTTAGGCCACAGTGAAGTCGATGCAAGCATTTTGACCAATCCTTTTGAAACAAAACCATTGCATTTTAATGTAATTTCCAAAAGCAATACTGACAGCAACAGAAATCTTTTTATTATTATTCTATTAAAGGACAACTCCGGTGAGAAATGACCCTAGGGGTAATTAACAGATGGTTACAGAGTAGATCGTTCTCTGGGATACGTTTTCATGGAAATTGAATGTAAAGAGTTTTATCTTTAAAAACAGATTAGCTTATAATGTTTGTCTATGGGGCACAGGGTAAGTGAAATTAAATCGCTAGTTAATACCACTAACAAGGCTCAAAATAGCCTCACACTAACACGGCAGCATAATGAGAGTCCCTACATGCAGACCGAAGCATTGAGAACTTTGTAAGAGTACAAACAGTTAAATAAGAAGATACTTTATAAAGACAGTGCATTACGCGTTCACGGACAGGCGCCATCTTGGAAAACAGTCTCGACTCATCGAGTCACGAGCGCTCTGCTAAGTGATGAACTGTGACTTGGAATCTCATATGGTCCGTTGTTTCCGGAAGAAAACACTGAACACAACAGGGAAAATAAATAAATAAAAATAAAAACTTCCATGTTATTACATTTCACAAACTTAATTCCTATCGACCAGCTAACTTAGAACAGCGCTCGTGGATCGATTAGTCGAGACTGTTTTCCAAGATGGCGCCTGTCCGTGAACGCGTAAGGCACTGTCTTTATAAAGTGTCTTCTTATTAAACTGTTTGTACTCTTACAAAGTTCTCAGTGCTTGGGTTTGCATGTAGGGACCCTCATTATGCTGCCGTGTTAGTGTGAGGCTATTTTGAGCCTTGTTAGTGGTGTTAACTAGCGGTTTAATTTCACTACCCTGTGCCCATTTTATCTTTAAATCTGTTTTTAAAGATAAAACTCTTTACATTCAATTTCCATGAAAACGCATCCCAGAGAACGATCTACTCAGTAACCATCTGTTAATTACCCCCGTGGGTCATTTCTCACCGGAGACGTCCTTTAAGTGGTGGATTTGATTCTACTGGTAGGCTACTGCCCTACAGCCTTATCCTCTAACTGAATATATCAATTTGGATTAACATAGCTACATTTAATTTTTTTGGATTTGGATTCATACAATTAATAAGGTTGCCCTCAGACATGACTTGAAGTAGGCTGAAGAATACCACCACTTAATAGAATAAAAAAATGTTTTCTGTTGCAGTCAGTATTGTTTTTGGAAATTACATTAAAATGCAATGGTCTTTTTTAAGGTGATAAAAATTATTCTTGTAAATACTTTCCAGCATTTTAATAATAAAAGTGTATGATACTGTTGATCTTTAAAATGCATCTATATTGCAGCAAAGTGCAACAATACGGTGCTCTGTGTGGTCCAAAAGGATATAAACGGTTAATTTTGAAGTGATCTCTTCTTGAAAACTCAGAGATGTGGATTCGGCGGGCAATTAAATCACCACACGACTGTAACAACAATGAGTCTCAGGGAATAATTAATATAAATGGGACTCATATTCATGAGTCTCTGAATGTGACTCGCTGGTTGTACATTAATTATTAACTTTATAACGGGACTGTTAATCCTGTTATTATCAAAGTTGATTTCAGTCATCCAGATTTTCCACTCGTCTTGTGAGCGGAAAATTAGATTTCTTCATCAAGTATCAGTCTTACAAACTTGAAGAAACATTAATCTGTTTGATCAGGACAAATAATATGTCATAAGTTTGTGCAATTTTTATTAATGAAATAGTAACACGAAAATCAAGCTTAATTTGTAGCTAAGATCTTACGTCATCAGTGACTTCAAATCTGTGAGCAAAAATGTATACAAATTCACTTCAATTAAATTATTGGGTTTAAATAACATCTAGAGTATACAGACTACGATTCACACAAAGGGAAATATGCATATATGGAGGTAATAAAACAACATACAGGAAAAAATCAAAACTTAACAAAATAATATAAAGTAAAGATAGAGAGAGAAAGGTTGAGAGAGAGAGAGAGAGAGAGAGAGAGAGAGAGAGAGAGAGAGAGAGAGAGAGGCTTTTATCGCACAGTTTTTTCCAAGAGGCCCCAATTAATTCATACTATTCCAGTAATGATTAAGACAACCTTTAAACGCAGTTTGATTGCGAAATAAAATACTTGCTTTAAGTCGGCTGTAGGTGTGTGTGTATCTTTGTAGTTTCTTCAGGGCAGTGAAGCTCAGATGGGGTTCCTGGAGGAGTTTTCGGGCACGATTGCTCTCTTCCCTGGATGGATGAAAGGGGTCTCCCAAGTTTGGCGGAATGCCAGCTCTCGTGTTCAAACGTCCATCTCTTAAGTTGGCGAAAATGCCGGAATGGCGGAATACGCAAAGAGTCATTGTGGGTCTAGGTTTTATAGATGTGAGAGGCTGAGAGGATCCAATCAGTAGAAGAGTGGATCACAAGGCTGCACTTTTCTGTTGAATTCCCCACTTCCTTGTGACTCAATCAAAAATGGGTGATGTATTTAAGTCCATCTCCCATTCACCCGTTTCCCAGAAAACGTATAGTTTTATATTGATGAATTCTGTTGTAATTTGCACACACTAAAAAAATTCTAGTGCTTTCAACGAATTATAATTTAGTAACTAGTTCCAAAGATTTTTTACGTTCACTCAATTTCGTTCTAGAATTAATATTTTTTAATTGGCTCAAACTTGACTTCAACATTAAAAGGTACGTTTGCTCAATTATGTTTAAAGTTAATTGAAGTAATCATTTTTAGTTGGCTCAAACTTGACTTCAACTTGAAAATGTACGTTTACTCAACCTGTTTTTATAATTAATTCAACTAAAACATTTTAATTAGGGGTTTCATTTTTAAATGGTTTTAATTTTTTACTAGAAATTGCAGTGGTGGAACTAGTTACAACATGTTATGGCAAGGATAAAAACAAATTAAAGCACATTGTATCATCTGCATTTATAACATTTGGCATACAAACAATACATTTTCATAAGAATTAATTTCAAATTTCTTTAAATAATAAAAAAATGACCAACGCCCTTGTCACTTTTCTACAATGTCTTTAATGCACCTTTAGTTTTGAAAATACAGACAGAATTGTCATTTTTGGGTTAACTATCCCTTTAAGAAGAACTGACTGGCTTGGATGAGAAACTTTACAACGACAAAGCATCAATGGATATCTTGGTCACACCCTGTTGGAGAAAGAAAGAGAAAAATTAATAATAATAATAATAAAATATTCTTTATACTTATGAATGAATGAATGAGTGAGGCATCTATATAGCGCTTTCAAATGTACTACTGTACACCCAAAGTGCTTCACACTCATGTCAGGGGTCTCTCCTCAACCAGAGAGAAGCAATTCAATTGACTGATAGACAACTACTCTGTAAGTGTTTGTAACTTTTCTCATTTGATTGTTTGTTCATTTGTTGTTGGATAAGTGTGTCTGTGTAGTGCTGAGGTGTGTATTATTAGTTTTGGTATATTCTCTGGGTGTGTGTGGGAGTTAGCATTTGTTGAGTTAGCATTTGTTTGGTCATTGCCACGTTGGAAGCGAGTTTGTTGGGGGCGTGGCCAGCGAGGTATTAAAAGCCTTGTGTGTTTGAAACATTTTGGCTAGAGAGAAGCAATTCAATTGACTGATAGACAACTACTCTGTAAGTGTTTGTAACTTTTCTCATTTGATTGTTTGTTCATTTGTTGTTGGATAAGTGTGTCTGTGTAGTGCTGAGGTGTGTATTATTAGTTTTGGTATATTCTCTGGGTGTGTGTGGGAGTTAGCATTTGTTGAGTTAGCATTTGTTTGGTCATTGCCACGTTGGAAGCGAGTTTGTTGGGGGCGTTCCCAGCTGCTTTCAATAACGATACTCAAGTGAGTATAAATAGCGTGATAGTCCGCGGCAGCGGAAGCGGCAGTGTGAAGCCCTCCTTGTGTGAAGACCGACGAGTGTAAAGACTTCAACTCTTCCCAGTGCAACTCCGCCCGAGCAAGGACCCCGGCAAGGCACTTGAGTATCATCTTCCTTTTCATTATTTGTGTTCGGCTCTAATTCCTATCTGGCCTTTTTACCATGTGCTTTCAAATCTCAACTATAACTACTAGCACTCGTAAATCACGCTCCGTACGCACGAGACGCCGTAATCCTAATAATTTGCACTATATCCTAACATCCTCTGCTACTTTACTCTTTATTCCAATTGGTCTCTGGAATTGCCAGTCGGCTGTAAACAAAGCAGACTTTATTTCATCTATTGGGACTCATTCTCAACTTAGCCTCATGGCCCTAACTGAGACCTGGATCAAACCAGAGGACACTGCCACTCCTGCAGCACTCTCAAGCAATTATACTTTTTCACACACTCCTCGGCCTATTGGGAGGGGTGGGGGTACTGGTTTGCTTATCTCAAATGATTGGAAATTTGATCCATTACCGTCTCTACCGGCCAATTCATTTGAATCGCACTCAATCACTATTACTCACCCTGTTAAAATCCATGTGGTAGTGGTCTATCGTCCTCCAGGTCACCTCGGTAACTTTGTGGAGGAGTTGGATGTGTTACTTTCTAGCTTCCCTGAGGATGGCACTCCACTGATTCTGCTTGGCGACTTCAACATCCATCTTGATAAACACCTAGCTGCAGACTTCAGCACTCTACTGACTTCATTTGACCTTAAGTTAGTATCTACTACGGCTACTCACAGATCAGGTAACCAATTAGACCTGGTCTACACACGCAACTGCTCCACAGACAACACTTTAGTTACTCCATTACACACCTCAGACCACTTTCTCATCACTCTTAACCTCATACTGACTCCTGATACAAAACATACTCCTACACAGATTACCTTTCGGCGTAATCTACGCTCACTCTCTCCCTCTCGCCTATCCACTATGGTTTCATCTTCACTCCCTCCACCTGCTCAGTTCTCAGCACTGGACGCTAACAGTGCTACCGACACTCTTTGCTCCACTCTAACATCCTCCTTAGACAGTTTTTGCCCCCTTTCATCCAGACCAGCCCGCCCCACCCCATCTGCCCCCTGGCTGTCTGAAGTTCTCCGTGAACATCGCTCTGGACTCAGGGCGGCAGAGAGGAAATGGCATAAATCTAAAAACAATACTGACCTTGCCTTTTATCAGTCTCTTCTCTCTTCTTTCTCTACAAATGTCTCCACTGCTAAAACAACATACTACCACAACAAAATCAACAATTGCTCTGACTCTCGCCAACTCTTTAAAACATTCTCCTCTCTCCTTTGTCCACCTCCTCCCCCTCCTTCATCAACTCTTACAGCTGATGACTTTGCATCATTTTTCACCAACAAAACAGCTCTCATTAGCAAACAGTTCTCCTCATCACTAACTGACACGCACATCTCAACAACTAACACGAACACGCTTCCATCCTTCTCTCCACTCTCCGAGGCAGATATTTCTAAACTCATCCTTTCCAATCACCCTACTACCTGTCCACTTGATCCTATTCCCACTCACCTCCTTCAGGCTATTTCTTCTTCAATCACTCCTGCACTCACTCACATTGTCAACACTTCTCTTCACACGGGAACCTTTCCCACAGCATTTAAGCAGGCTCGGGTAACCCCACTGCTTAAGAAACCCTCTCTGAATCCAGCACTTTTAGAAAACTACCGACCGGTATCCCTTCTGCCTTTCATTGCAAAGACCCTTGAGCGAGTTGTGTTCAATCAACTCTCTAGGTTTCTTGAACAGGACAACCTCCTAGACAACAACCAATCCGGCTTCAAAAGCGGCCATTCGACTGAGACGGCCTTGCTCTCGGTAACTGAGGCACTGAGACTGGCAAAAGCAGCTTCCAAATCCTCAGTGCTCATTCTGCTGGATCTGTCTGCTGCTTTTGACACAGTTAACCACCAGATCCTCCTGTCAACACTTAAGAGGACGGGGATCTCAGGAACTGCTCTCCAGTGGTTCAGGTCTTACCTCTCTGGTAGGTCCTACAGGGTGTCATGGAGAGGTGAAGTGTCTAAGTCTTATAATCTAGCTACTGGGGTTCCCCAGGGCTCAGTCCTTGGACCACTTCTCTTCTCCATCTACATGTCATCATTAGGTTCTGTCATTCAGAAACACGGCTTCTCCTATCACTGCTATGCGGATGACACTCAACTCTACTTCTCATTTCAACCAGATGATCCCACAGTCAGTGTTCGTATCGCTGCCTGTCTGACAGACATTTCTGACTGGATGAAAGAGCATCATCTTAAACTCAATCTTGCAAAGACAGAATTACTTGTTTTCTCAACCAACCCAGCACTTCATCAAAATTTCTCCATTCAGCTTGGTTCATCGACCATAACTCCATCAAGGACAGCAAGAAACCTTGGAGTTGTGATTGATGACCAGTTAAACTTCACTGACCACATTACTGCAACAGCCCGGTCCTGCAGATTTGCTTTATACAACATTAGAAAGATTAGACCCTTCCTATCAGAACAGGCTGCACAACTCCTGGTTCAAGCTCTTGTTCTCTCCAGACTGGATTATTGTAATGCTCTTCTGGCTGGGCTTCCAGCATGCACTATCAAACCCTTGCAGCTGATCCAGAATGCAGCGGCGAGAGTGGTCTTTAATGAGCCGAAGAGAGCGCATGTTACGCCTCTCTTCATCAAACTGCACTGGTTGCCAATGGCTGCTCGCATCAAATTCAAGGCACTAGTTATCGCCTACAAAACAACCTCTGGCTCGGCCCCAATATACCTAAATTCACTTGCTCAGACTTACACACCCTCCAGAAGCTTGCGTTCTGCGAACGAGCGGCGCCTCGTGGTTCCATCCCAAAGAGGCATGAAATCGCTCTCACGGACATTTTCCTGGACCGTTCCTACCTGGTGGAATGACCTGCCGATCTCAATTCGTGCTGCCGAGTCTGTAGCCATTCTTAAAAAACATCTTAAGACACATCTTTTCCATTTGCACTTGACCAATACAGAATAGCACTTACTGATCACCACAGCAACGACCAAAAGCGTACACTCCGGGATCATATCTACGTCTCTCATCCGGATTTGCGCCTTCAGGCGGGTATGTTACATAGTAATCATAACTATCAGAATCCAGTGTTCTGTATATTGCGTACGTGAGTTTTTGTTGTAGATGGCTATTGCTGCGCGTTTAGCTAGAATACAAAACCAACCCATTGGGCCACTGAATCTGCATTAACGACAACAGCTGGGGCAACAGCCTTAGTCCTAATGGGTTGTAGCTATCTTAGCTATCAAAATCCAGTGTTCGGCACTGTGCGGACGTGAGTTTTTGTTGTAGATGTCTGTCTTTTTAAAAAAAAAAAAAAAAAAAAAAAAAAAATTGTGTATTGTGCTAATTAATTGAGATTTCTTACAGCTCTTACAGGTTTTTGGCCTTGTCTGTTCCGTTGCTTCTATTACTCTCCCCTTTTTTGTAAGTCGCTTTGGATAAAAGCGTCTGCTAAATGATTAAATGTAAATGTAAATGTAAACCACCACCAGTGTGCAGCATCCACTTGGATGATGCGACGGCAGCCACAGTACAACGGCGCCAGTGCGCTCACCACACACCAGCGAAAGGTGGAGAGGAGAGAGAGTGATAGAGCCAATTCAGTGGATGATATTATCAATATTAAGAATTTACTTGCATGTGTGACTAAACTAAAGTTTAGAATTTGTCCCACTTGTGAGGATGATGAAATGAGCGCCATTTTATCATAGTATTCGTGGTTATGTTGTTCCCTTAATTTACGGGACAATTTCAAAAGTTGGACCACGAAAAAAATCACGTTCAACACAACCACGTAACCCTAAATAGCGTACATTATTTGGCCTACATTAAGTTACACGTTTGACATGTTTCAGTAAATTTGCACGTATAAAAATCATCACCACGGCACCTTGGCCTATAGCTAATGAGAGTTTGTCTGACAAAAATAGCACACAACACGCTGAGATTAAATCTAAAACACATTATATAGTATTATAGTTTAAAACTAAATTATGTATTATTACTTAAACATGGTAAAAGAACGTTAACGTTAAATCATTTATTCGATGAGGAGTGAACTTGACGTAGACATCACTTAGGCCTAAATAATCCCTATTTCCCTTGGATATATTTACTTCTAATTTACTTCTTACTTCATGTCTAACGTTAAATATCCACACAAGCCTAATATGTTCGACATATTTGTCTGCAGTTTAATCATTAACACCCACCTGACGCGTGAACTGCATTATCTGTGCTGCTGCTGCCTCTCGGTGAAACTCGCGAAGATCTGTATCCTTCCGCGAAATCAAACAAGTACTCCAGAGATGCTTCCGCGAAATCAAACGAGCAATACAGATCTTTTCGCGTAGTCAAACAAGCTCTTGTACGTATTCATTAAAATTAGGCAGATTAAATGCCACAATTAACTACATATGTTCATGAATTATATATGTATATTAAATTTGTAATATGTAAGTGTTGTAGGATCCATCTTCTCATTATAATGCAGATACCATCATAAACAAAACATCGAAATACATCTAATTCACAAATATTGTTCTGATATAGGCTATTTTATCAAATGTTTCTAACAGCCCATTTCAACAGCACAAACAAAAATCTATTTACCATAGTAAAATATTGTGTTGGCCATATAGCCTACTTTTATAAAATGTTGACTGGATTCGCGTTTTTTTAGTGAGGGTGAGTGTATGATGGAGTAAGAATGCCCCCCCAGGTGTTATCAACTCCAGCGTTTACAAAACCTCTCTTTGGGGGTAACAATATGGCTCTGAAGTCCTGGGGCGTCCCAAGACTTGAACGGACAATACCCTTTTGTAAGGTCTTTCGGGAGACAATGCTTGCGACTCATCTGTTGCTCAGTCGTATAGTTGCAATACAAGGGAACTTTGTAGGGGATTAGATCATCCCAGGATGCCTGATTATCGGAGTTCTGGTCATGTGGTTAAATGTTAACGGAATTAGTTTACCATCCGCCATTATTGCTACACGACCTTGGTGTTTGTCAAAAAACAGGAGATAATTCAGCCGGGTATTTTTATGCGGGTTGGGGGAGAAAAACACAGACATTCTGGATTCGGATGGCAATAAAATCACAGACTAGCCACTGTAAATGATGAAAATACCTTACGACCCCATGAGAAACAATTACCGTCCAAATAGGGCTTTTGAAACTATAAACTCAAGTGACCAATATTTTACATATTTTTGTATTAATTAAATAGAGAAAAGGAAGAACGTGCAGTTCTAAAACCGCGCAATTACACGCTCAGCTTGTGCAAGAGCATAAACACGTGGTAATTGCTAACACTGAATTCAATTCGGCTAACAATTCATACACAGACAGAACATGACAAAAAACACAAACCTGAGGAAAAACACACGGCCAAAAGGCTGGTTAGGCACTGCATCGACATCGCATGAGGAATCTTAAAATAAACAGAGTTCCCTTTCAGTCAGTACACTACGACGTTACGTCAGTACTTACGAAATGGGGGTTTCGCTTAGAAAGCCAGCTGCCTTCAATCTCAATCAAAACGATCCAATGACATGGAGATTTCTTGGGTCTGGGGAATTTGCCCAATGCAAGCCCGCCCAACAGCGTGGGTATAAACGGCATTGCATTGCAGTCACGCATTTATGTTTCTGCTTCGGAGGCGAGTTTAAACTTGCCTACCTTAGCGATCTTCTCTTCAAGATGAGTATATCCCCAGAGTGTTGGTGTGACGGCGCATTCCAGCGGGTTCTACATTCCTGTCGATCTGTGCAGTGGTCTGTTGAGGTCTGTGTGTTCTCCCTGGGCGTCTCAGCACTCTGCTTGAGTAAAAACTCCTCACAAAAAGAGCTGCACGTGGCACATCTTTTTAAAGATGTCTCGCCTGTGCTCCGTTCCTGGGTGTGGTTGGCTGGTTAGCAAGGTTATTATAGTTTTTCTTTTTGAAATTAGTTTTTATTTTAGTATCGTTTTCAATTTTGCTACAAATTTCAGTTTAGTTTTAGTTAGTTTTACAAATGGTTTTGCTAGTTTTAGTTTAGTTTTTATTTTGCAAATACATTTCTATTTAGTTTTTATTTATTTAGTTTCAGTTTTAGTTTTAGTAATATACCATATTGAGAGTTACCATAATGAAGTGTAGAGACCAAATCAAGGTTTTTAATTTCAGCAAAGTTTAATGTTTGCACTGATTAGAATTTAATCTTACTAAACATCCGTAAGTGAAATAACTTGATAAACAAGCAGTATTGTTTATACTTCAATAATGCTTGTTTATCAGGTCTTACAAAACATGCATAAAGTTGGGTCTTCACCTTTGAGCCAAAAAGCTTGAGTCAAACTATGACCTATACAAACAACGATCTGGAGATAAAAAATGAAATAAATTATATTTTGATATTAAAAAATTATATTTGATATTTTTGACATAGGCTAATATTCAGAGAATCTATCTTAAAGAATAAAATCAATGCAACGTAAAAAATATAAAAGTAAAAATGATAAATTCCAGACAAACTCATTCATAACAAAGATGAAATATTGTTAAACAATTAAAAGCTTATTTTAATTACTTCAGTAGTACAATGTAGACAAGCAGTGTAAGACCACAGCTAAAGTCATCTGAATACAGCCAACACACACTGTTGTGCTCTGTGTGTGTGTGTGTTGTGCTATAATTGTAAAGGGGACCAATGTCCTCACTTATCTAGTAAAATATTATGATAACTGACAAAAGTACTAGCCTACTGGCCGATTTATAAGCCTTTATAACTAGTGAGGACAGTGGACTGGTCCTCACTAGTTAAAAAGGCTTATAAATCGGCCAAAACATGTTTTTATTTAAAACTATTGTTTTGCACGTTCTTGTGATGGGTAGGCTTAGGGATAGGGGTTGGGTTAGGGGATATAAAATATCATTAACCTGATATAAAATCAATGGAAGTCCATGCAATGTCCTCACTTATATAGTGAAACAAACACGTGTGTGTGTGTGTGTGTGTCCTGGTATTCCCTACTTTGTGGGGAAATGTCTCCACACAGATAATAATATTAGTAGTAGTAAATGATTATGATAACACCTTTGAGCCTGTCAATATTATGCAAACATGAAATCTCAAACGCACAGTAGGCTAGTACTTGCTACTAGTTGCTGACTTTTGCGCCTGCATCTCTCGTCGCGTAAGAAACGGCATTCTAAAACAATGAGCTTAAGTTAAAAGAAGTTCAACGTGCATCTCATTACCTTGTGTTATTTCCCATTTCACTGCCACGGACGCATTGATTCTTTGTGAACTGCCGTTTAGGACTGGCGATGTGTTGACTGTCTGCACGCGTCCGTCACAGGACAGCGGTTAATCTCCTCAGATCACTTCACGCACAGTAGCGCAATATACAGACACTCCCTCAACCACCACAGTCAGATTTTCCACCACATTAAAGAGAGCTTATTAATAACGAAAACGAATATTTATTTTTGCTAATTATTATTTTATTTCAGTTAGTTTTTTAGTAAGAGTAGTTAGTTTCGTTTAGTTTTAGTTTTTTATTTATTCAGATTTTTTAATTTTATTTCAGTTTACGAAAATGTTTTTTGACCAATAGTTTTAGTCTTAGTTTCAGTTTTCGTTTACGAAAATAACCTTGCTGGTTAGTCTGCTTGACGGGCATGAGCGCTGCTTGATTTGCTTGGGCTTAGTGCATGCTGAGCGGGCGTTCATGGATGCGTCATGTTCCCACTGCTGGAATATGACCATCGCAGTGTTGAGATCGAGACTTGGTGAACTCCGTGCTGGAGGGAGAGTCCCCTCTACCACATTCCGATCTGATATCTCCGCGAGAGGCAGCACTTTGGCTTGTGGTCAAGGTGATCTGAGGGTAATGGTGTGGAGCAATCCGCCGCACCCCCCTCCGCAACACTGCCCGTGGTGCTTCCGGGTGAAGGCGCTGGTGTTTCCCGGCCTGGGGCCAGTGTCTCATTCGGGGTGTCGGCGGACGACGCCATGTCGATCGCCGGATCTCAAGGCGGGTTTGATTCCTCTGGAAGTGAGGATTCGGCTGTGTTGCCTCCCTCGGTAGTGCCAGCATTGTCCGAGTCTGATCCAGAGCTAACAGCCATGCTAGTCCGGGCAGCCGAGAGCATCGGCCTCGAGTGGAATTCTCCGCCGTGTCCCGAGCGCTCAAGGCTCGATGAATGGTATCTGGGGCGGCCCGCGCCGTGCGCGCCCGCCAGCCTCCAGTGCCTTTCTTTCCCGAGGTGCATGAAGAGGTGTCAAAGTCGTGGGAGGCTCCATTGTCTTATCGTGACCGTTTGGCAGCCGCTTCCGCCTTCACTGTGCTCGATGGGGGCGTGGCTAAAGGGTACACTGGGGTTCCCCCCATGGAGCGTTCTGTTGCGATGCAACTGTGTCCGCAGAGCGCCACCGCGTGGCGTGGCGACCCAAAGCACCCCTCCAAACCCTGTAGGTTCTCAGCCACGCTTGTGGGTAAGGCCTACAGAGCTGCGGGGCAAGCCGCGTCCGCTTTGCATTCGATGGCAATCCTTCAAGTCCATCAGGCGATATGCAAGAGCGCAGTGCTGATCCTACACTTATGCAGGAGCTGCGAGCAGCCACCGACCTCGCCCGACCATACGCTCGAGATGCGTGAGGCTGACAGGACACGGTTTCTGAATGCCCCCATCTCCAAGACTGGGCTATTTGGTGGGACGGTTGAGGACTTTGCCCAACAGTTCTCGGCCACTCAGAGACAGACTGAGGCGATCAAGCACATCCTGCCCCGGCGGCCAGCTGCTGCACCCGTTCCGCCGCCGACCCAGGTGCCTCAGTCTGCTCCCCGCCGAGGCCACCCTCCTGCGGCACCTGCCCCTCCCGCTCGGCCACAGCAGCATCCAAAGCGCGGAGGTGCCCGCCGGAAGGCGGCTCAGCCTGTCTCAGCCCCGAAGCCGGCAAGCGGCGGTCCTGAGACAGGCCTCACGGAGGCGAACTCGGTTCCCTCCAAGGAGACGGTGACAGGACCGCTCCTTTCCCCGGAGGAGGACCGGGGGAAAATCTTTTGTTCCAAAGCACCCAACCCGCTGCTGGCCCCCAAAAAGGGGCTGGCGGTACCCTTATGTTGGTTAAAGATAGAACCGAATCACTCACCTCCGAGCCCCAAGAGGGCGCGACTGGCAGTGTGTGCCGGCTCAGTGCCTCACCACTCTCAGTCCCCTCTGTCGCCAGCCCCCTCCCAGTCGAGACCCCCGCGGGACGCTCTGCCTCCCCTGGTCTCCACTGGCAGGACGTGGAACTCGACCCCGCCCCCCATCCAGGTCGCTTCTATGCCTCCTGGGTCAGGGCCGGGCGTTCCACTTCGCTGCCCCACGCCGGCTATGCCTGTGGCTCGCATGATCCCCTTGGTTCAGTTTTTGGGGGGCGTGGCTAGACCTCCCCAAGCTGTCCAACTGGCTCGCCCACACCATCAGGCTCGGCTATGCGATTCAGTTTGCACGGTCTCCTCCCCGCTTTCGAGGAGTCCGCCATACGCTGGTGGGTGGCAATGCCCCTGTGGAATTATCTCGACGACTGGCTGATCCTCAGCCACTCGCGACAGCAGGTTTGCGAAAACAGGGACTTGGTTCTCCACCATCTTGCCCGTCGAGCGAGTGCGCACAGTCTCATCAGCTGGCCTGCCTTCATCAGATCGAGCGCAGGAACGTGGTCCCAATGAAACTTTTTCAGAGGCTCCTGGGGCATATGGCATCCGCAGTAACGCCGCTCGGGTTGCTCCATATGAGACCGCTTCAACACTGGCTTTGCGATTGAGTCCCTAGGTGGGCATGGCAACGTGGCACGTTCCCGGGTCCAAGTGACCCCGTCCTGCCGCCAAACCTTCACCCCGTGCGAGTTTCCAGGCATGTTGTGGTATCACGGATGCCTCTGCCACGGGCTGGGGTGCCATGTGCAATGGTCCTCATGGTCGCCCCGTATTGGCCCGGCCAATTCTCCGGACTCATACTCCTTGCGACAGCACTTCCCTGGCCTATTCCTCTGAGGAGGGACCTCCTTTCTCAGAGAGGGGGCACCGTGTGGCACCCGCGTCCTGACCTCTGGAACCTCCACGTGTGGCTCCTGGATGGGACGCGGCAGGTTTGACTGGCCTACCACCACTGGTGGTTGCCACTATCACTTCAGCTATGGCCTCGCCCACAAGACGGGCCTACACTTCGAAGTGGAACCTCTTCGTCGCCTGGTGTGCTTCTCGAGGAGAAGATCCCACCAAATGCCCGATCGGGTCCATGCTCTCCTTCCTCCAGGAAGGTTTGGAGAGAAGTCTGTCTCCCTCCACCCTCAAGGTCTACGTTGCGGCAATAGCTGCGCGCCACAACCTGATGGAAGCAAGAACGGTGGGACAGCACGACCTGGTCCGCAGGTTCCTCAGGGGGGCAAGAGGGTTAAATCCACCTCGCCCCCTACAGGTACCCTCTTGGGACCTCGCAGTGGTCCTAACTACCCTGTGTATGGCTCCCTTCGAGCCTCTGCAAACAGCAGAGCTTAAGTTCCTGTCAATGAAGACAGTGCTCCTTGTTGCTCTGGCATCGATCAAGAGGGTAGGGGACCTGCAGGCATTCTCGGTCGACGAAGCGTGCCTGGAATTCGGGCCGGCTAACTCTCACGTTATCCTGAGACCCCGGCCTGGATATGTGCCCAAGGTTCCTACCACTCCCTTCAGGGACCAGGGGGTGAACCTGCAAGCGCTGCCCTTGGAGGAGGCAGACCCAGCCTCGGTACTGCTCTGTTCAGTATGCGCCCTTTGCGCTTAAAGGGGGGGTGAAACACTCAGTTTCAGTCAGTGTCATGTCAATCTTGAGTACCTATAGAGTAGCATTGCATCCTGCATATCTCCGAAAAGTCTTTATTTTTTTAATAATTATATAAGAAAGATGCGCTGTTCCGAGTCTTTCCGAAAAAAGCCGAGCGGGTGGGGGCGTGTCGTGTGAGCGGAGCTAAATAATGACGTGTGCTCGCTGCTGCTATTGTGTTGAGTCGAGTGCGTCGTAAAGCTGTGTCATCCCTAACAGCGGGAAAAAAACTTTATTCAAAATAAAAATATGGCTTTTAATCAGATACAGCCATACATCTATGATCCGGAATCAGACCCAGAGGCTGCAGTTGAACAGGAGCAGCAGCAAAAACGACTACAGCAGGACGTCTGTATGTGGTACAAGTTATACACTAACTATATAATATGCTTAGCGGCTTGTGTTATTTACATATTTATACTTGAATTATATCGTCGTATTTTTGTCTTTGAAGATGTACATGTGGGAAGTGCAGTTGTGCACGTGTGTTTGTGTGTTTACGCGTGGTTTGTGTAACGTTAGACAGTAAGCGGACTGGTTTTGCACGGCAGGTTAAGTTAGTAGCGCATTTGAATGAAGAAGCGTGCTTATTTAGTTCAACATATTTCCCCCCTCTTTGTGTATTGTTGTTTGGAGTGCTTTTACAATACACAAACATAAAGTTACACATATAGTGGCCAGCTAAACAAATGTACACGCACTACACATCGCATGCTCCATTGATCAATTAACTATACGTGATCATGTTTGGGCTACTTGATGAGCATTGGCAATAACACAGACATTTGAAGCAGTCTCACTCACCGCCTGCGGTTCTAACGTTGGGACCTTTATCGTTGGGACTGCTCCATCATTCAGCATTAGGCGATTGGGAAAATCCGGCGTCGAGCTGGGCCTTGTTTATGAAACAGTCGGCACCGAAATGCAGCGAACAGATATAAACATTCGCGCAACTCAGTTGCTGATCCGGAAAAGCAAATTCCATCCACTGTTGCCTTAACGCGGGGTTTTGGGGGAATCTGTGCAGGACTGTCTTGGTCTGGCAACCAAAAACGCACTTTTTTGGTGACATTGTTATGTGCACATCACCTGTCCAGCATCCTACAAGCCAGCGCTTTGATGGGCGTAGCCTGTTACTTTCGCTCTCTCCCTCTCTCTCTCTCACGCGCTTCCGGTAGAATTGTCCGTAAGGCCCATACAAGGAAATTCCGCCCCCATTAACGTCAAAGGGGACTCATGATCTCAAAAAAATTGCCGAAACTTATGACTAACCGGAAGTAGTATTTTTGACAAAGAAATACTCCCATCAAACGTCCACCTTAACTTTTGAAACTTTGTCTATGTTTAGTATGGGATTCCAAGTCTTTAACAGTGTAAAAAGATCAGTATGCATGAAACAGCATTTCACCCCCCCTTTAAGTAGACAAGACGTGGTGCTTCAGGACCTCAGACCAGCTCTTCGTCTGTTACGGAGGGAAGCAGAAAGGGAAGGCTCTCTCCAAGCA
Source organism: Pseudorasbora parva (assembly GCF_024679245.1). Lineage (NCBI taxonomy): Eukaryota > Metazoa > Chordata > Actinopteri > Cypriniformes > Gobionidae > Pseudorasbora > Pseudorasbora parva. Next base: position 35,630,402 of record NC_090196.1, on the reverse strand, counting down.
GAGGTTGTCCCACTGGATAGTGGATGCCATTGGCCTGGCTTACCAGGTTCAGGGCCTGCCATGCTTCCCTTGGGGTCAAAGCACACTCTACTAGGAGCGTAGCTGCCTCTTGGGCATTGGCGCATGGCGCCTCGCTGACAGACATTTGTAGAGCTGCAGGCTGGGTGACACTGAACACATTCGCCAGATTTTATAATCTGCGGGTGGAGCCTGTGTCCTCTCGTTTACTCGCCCCACATGGCCAGTAACTGGACACACGCTGGTGTCTTCGCTTGCTGCGCCATTCTCCTCCTAAATTGACTGGATACGTGCACTTATATTCACTCAGGTGAATCTCTTCAAAGGCCCTGAGTTCCTCCAGCACTGTTGATGTCGGCACCAGAGTGCATGCCCGAATGGTCCCAGCCCTCATGCCAGGCCAGGTGCCTGTGTGTACGGTTACCCCGCAGGCCATCCGTCACATGTGTGTTCTCCACGGTAAGACCCTTGCCATCCCTGGGGTTGAAAAACTTTTCCACCGGCGGCTGGATACCCCAGGCTCTCCCGTATGCATCCCAGATGTGGGTCATACGTGTATTCCTAAGTCCTCCCTACGGGTAGGCGCTGTGATTGCATTTCTCCAAGTGCCTTCCAGTGTACCTTGGTAGCTGAGACAGTCCCTTGTCGTATTAACTCCAAGGCAGGTGGCTCAGGTCAGCCCAGGGTGCTGGAAGACAGCGCTGTGGCGTGATTAGACTGGACCCCCATTTCGTCAGTACTGACGTCGAAGTGTACTGACTGAAAGGGAACGTCTCGTTACGTATGTAACCCTCGTTCCCTGAAGGAAGGGAACGGAGACGTTACGTCCCCATGCCACATCTGCTGTGCTGCTGGGATGGCCAGGACGGCAGGCCTCGGCTCCTCAGCAGGTAACATAAATGCGTGACTGCAATGCAACGCCGTTTATACCCACGCTGTGGGGCGGGCTTGCATTAGGCAAATTCCGCAGACCCATGACATCTCCATGTCATTGGATCGTTTTGATTGAGATTGAAGGCAGCTGGCTTTCTAAGCGAAAACCGCATTTCGTCAGTACTGACGTAACGTCTCCGTTCCCTTCCTTCAGGGAACGAAGGTTACATACGTAACCGAGATGTTTGGAGTTCACAAGCATGTTAACCCTCTTGGCGCCACGGTCGAGTTTACTCGACAAGATGCGTCACTGAATAAAACGGCGGATTTTGTCAAATAGGGTGTCAAATTTCAATCAACCTCCCCTCCACTAGATGGTAGACATGTCGTACTTCATCCCTGACTCATACAAACATCATGATCCTATACAAAATATGCGAGCAAGAGCACATTGAATCAGTGTAAACAAAAGCGGAGCTGACGTGCGAGTGAGCCGTTTTATCAGAGCATTGTCAACGTCAGCGAGTATTTGCATTAGATTTTTATTACTATTATTATTTTCTAATGGCATCAATAAAGCTTACCCACAATGAAGTGTTGGGTCTTCTATTCGCGGACCCTGATTCTGAAGGTAAATATGGGATCACGGTGATTCTGAAAGTGAAACTAAACCTAACGTTACACTAAGCACAAATGGTGAATCATTTGCCCAATGTAGATGGTCCTTAGCCCAATGTCAGTGGTGGGAACAATGTTTCCCGGGGTCCCAGTGTTCATCGCGAAGTTAGCAGGTGTGTTAGTGTTGAGAACGCGGCGGCCGCGGGAGATTTTTGCCGCGCTCACCATGAAGCGCGCGTCTTCTCACCGCGCGCATCTCCGCGATCGCGGCGACAGTATTGTGGTGGAGACTTTATCTAACGCCACTGGGTATGTTAGAAGAGGTCGAGGTATTCATAAGAAAGTTCGAGGGCAACGTGGAGGCAGGGTGGGGAGTCAAAATGACAATAACAGTGGTCCAGACGCTGTGCAGACTCTGCGGCGCGTGAGGCAGATCTGGACGCGAGTAGACGCGCTGTGACACGGGGCAGGGGGCTATTATGCATAATATATAATATATATGTGCCCTATATATGGAATCAGAGTGCTTACTGTATGTAGTAAATGGAAAATCTCTACAGCAAAAGACAAATCGCTACATGCATTCGGTTTGTTTCTACCATTTATTAGTAACGATTTACAGTTTGTTTACTATTTACTATTTACCTAAACAATCAGTATTGTGCAATATAGCACACATAAGGTGAGGGACATTTTGGGGGGAAAGAAGTGGTGCATTTATCATTTAAACATTTGGCTTTTCATGAAACTTCTATAATCCAAGATTGCCCCCACGTTATGACGTCATAATATGCAAATTAGATGGGAAAATGTAATCTCTACATAAACTTATGGTCCTCCTTAATATTTCTCTAATTTACAGAAAGTTTCCATCTTTTATCACTTTTAAGATATAGCCTTTTGAAATTAAGATGTCAAAATCGAACGTTTTAGGAAAAAACCTCTGGCGCCTAAAGGGTTAATGCACATACTCCTTATTTGTCATCACAAATAACACATATCTGACTCGAATGACAGAACTAGGAGCTGACAGATTGGAACTTCAATTGGAAACTATTGGAAAATTCTGCTCTAGTTATCTGAAAGTTATTTATAGTTTTTGACTAGAAAGGCCATGTCGGAGCATTCGTTGCGCAAATATAAATATCTAATAGATGTCTTCTCTTGTAGAAGACGCACTCAGCACCACCACTCCCTATAAAGATGTGCTTGCTAATCGAAAGTAAAAGTTAGCTCCCTGATGCATGCACATTAGGCGACCTACAATAGCCTGTCTCCCAATATCAATGCTATCTTAGGCTGGACTGTGTCGCTGTAACCACCTCTCAGATCTGCTCTTGGTTTGCACTTTTTTTGGATTATGGTGACAGTTTTTGTTTGCACTTAAGATGAAGAACAGTGCGGTCTGAAGAGAGTCAGGAGAGAAGCCAGTCAGTTGAGTTTGTGGGAAAACCTTTACAGTGCTTGAGTATTCCTTTAAAGTGGCGGAAGACAAAACTTGTAGTCCATTATAACATCTACAAAGACAGCCTTCATGCTTTCAATAGTGAACTAGCAAAGCTAGACAGACCTTCTTCTCAAATATTATAAACAGAAACATTAACAACACACACACTCTTTTTGCTACTGTCGAGAGAATAACAAACCCCCTCAGCCACACTCCTAGTGAAATGCTATCAGACAGCAAATGCAGTGAGTTTGCTTCCTTCTTCTCAGAGAAAATCAATAATATCAGAAAGGCGATCAGCACATCTTTGAGTTGCTCTGGGGTCAGTCAGATCAGACCAAAACCTCGGAAAATTACTATGTCTGATTTCGCAAAACAATTGACGGTAAAATTTTAGAAGACACCGTACAGCACCTTAAAACATCAACCTGCACCCTTGACGCACTCCCCACTTCTTTTTTCAAAAGTGTGTTGAACTGTTTAGAAGCAGATCTCCTAGAAGTGGTGAACTCCTCACTTCTCTATGGGACTTTTCCAACCGCCCTTAAAACTGCAATAGTTAAGCCTCTTCTGAAAAAGAGAAATCTGGATAACTCCATACTGAGCAACTACGGACCAATCTCAAATCTCCCCTTCATTGGCAAGATCAGTGAAAAAGTTGTTTTCAGTCAACTGAACAAATTCTTAAACTCAAACGGATTCTTTGACAATTTTCAATCTGGTTTCTGACCGCATCACAGCACAGAGACAGCGCTCATAAAGATTATAAATGATATTCGCTTAAACACTGATACAGGCAAAACATCAATTCTGGTTCTACTCGACCTCAGTGCTGCATTCGACACGGTTGACCACAACATACTTCTTGACAGGCTGGAAAACTGGGTTGGGCTTTCTGGGATGGTCCTCAAATGGTTCAGGTCTTAGAAGGGAGAGGTTATTATGTGAGTAAAGGAGACCATAAGTCTGAGGGGACGTCCATGACATGCGGAGTCCCACAAGGGTCAATTCTTGCACCACTCCTGTTTAACCTGTCAACCTGTTTAACCTGTTAACCTGTTTAAACTGTTTAACCTGACCAGCCACGGAAAGTAGGGACACAAGTCGGTTCTGGGGCATTTTGAGTTATTCACAGATTCTGAAAGTGTAGTCTCCAAGCTTTCCAACGATGTGTAACACATGGAAATCTGATAATATTTGAAGAAGTTGTGGCCATCTGAATGTATGCCTTTAGAAAAGTGTAAATGAGAGAAAACAGCCTCACAGTTCTCACCTGTTCTCACCTGCTCGGAGTGACAATCGGGCTCATTTACATCTCATTTAGATAAGCCACACCCCTTGTAAAGCTGCATGGTTGCTAGTAACGACAGACACAACGGGAAATATCAGACCGCATACTATTAATAATAAAGATGCTAACACTAAAAGCCCATTGTAGGAGCCATTTATACTCACTTTTAGACAGGTTAACTTTGTTATTTCCTATTTTAGCCACTAGAGGGAGCATTGCACTAGGCGTGGCACTTCACCGAGAGTTGAGTATATGTACAGGTGTGGTAATTAGTTAAACAAGGTGTGGATGGCAGGGAACGCACGGTTCTTACCATAGCCGTGAACACCCTTTCCACCAACAGCACAACAACAACACTTGTTTATAGCCACACTGGGTGAAGAGCCATTCGATGGAAAATACTCCTTTTACCTTTATAATAAATGAGAAAAGAAAGCTAACGTTTGAGCTTGGATTCCTGTTGCTATGAGTTGAGAACACCATGCCATCCATGCCGAGGCTTACAGGATAGCCTCAACAACAGTAAGAACCTGTTCCTTTTTTGTTTGGATACACTTCTGAATTGGGCAGGAGCATCATAATCGTTTGGATATTGAAAGGAATGTCCGTTGCATTGGATTGCTTGTCTATCACGGAGCCTGGAAGTTTGAATTGAAACACCTGTAATTCCTCACGTAGACCACAACCACAGAAAGCTGGTGGGTAAACCTTTTTATTTCTGGCAATGGCATTGGAAAAGGGTGGACTCTTGAAATTGAAATGAAAGACTGTTTCAGTGTTGGTGCTTTGAAAAGGCTGTTACTTAAGGCCGTGTTGTGTGTGCTGTTGGTTGCCTCCGCATAAGTAAAGTTAACTGTGCTGTTTAATTGAGCACTTTGAATTTGATACGCTTAATGCACAAAGATGAGTGCGGAGGAAGAAAATTTGCCCCCCGATAAGACCAAGACCGCTTCTGTGGCTACAGACGAGAATGATATTCCTGATAAGTCTAGTTCTCTTGGTGATAATTCAGGGAAACGCATAAGAAAATTAACAGCCAAGGGATTTAAAATGCTGTTTGAAAATCTGCAAAAAAATCGTAAATCCCACCTTATGCAAGCTAGTAAAATTAAGCAAAGGATCAATGAGGCTCTCTCTGGGAAAAGGACATCTCAAACTGTGTTTGACGTGAAAAAATGTCTAAGTAAATATATCACGTTGTGTAATGATGCTTTGGAAATTCAAATTACTCTGCTGGAAATGCCTATGCCAGACCCTGAATACAATAAGCAACAACATTGGCTAGCACAGAAAACAGAGGAAATTAACAAATTTGAGAATGATGTGAGGAAATGGTTGGCTGATTCTGCTGAAACAAAAGATGTTGAGAATCTTGATGTGTTGTCTATAACAAATTTTGATATAAGGCCTGAAGATAGCATATCCAATGTTTCAAGTAAAGGGTCAAACCATAAAGACCATTCTTCTGTCCATTCAAAGGCTTCCAGTGTTCTGTCTGTACGTTTAGAGGTAAAGGCTGAAAGGGCTGCACTTTTACAGTCCGCGGCTGCTTTGAGAAAAATGCATGACATTGACGTTGAAGAGGAAGCCCTTCAAATGGAAAAGACCAAGTTGAAAAGGAAAAAGGAACGGCTAGAGGTCGAGGCTAAGTTGGCTGCTGCTACAGCTAGATTGTCTGTGTTTGAAAATGTGTGTGGTGGTGAAAATGTGGATGAGTATGAAGAGGATAACGGAGATGCCACGAATGCCTATCTTCATGCTCATTTGAAATCACAAACATCAAATTATTCGAACACCGCTTCTGTTTTGCAATCTTCTAAAACTGTCTCTTTCCAACAGGACCTTTCTCTGCCATCGGCCGTACGGCCTAAAGAAAGGCTGTATATTCCACAAGTCCAGTCTTTGGTAAGGTCTGGTAACTCTTTGTCTTCAATGTCATATACACCATCTTCTCACAGGTCTGAGGTACGAGAGAACGTTCATGGAACCAGACTCCCCAGCGCTGCACCATCAGGACTTCAGCCGTTGACCTTACAAGGGAGTCAGCCTACCCAAATGCCTGAGATTGAAGTGCAGGGAAATGGATCCAGATTCACCACTCAACCTTTAACTGCAGGATCTCAGCCACTGACCTCACAAAGGAGTACACGTATGCAATCACAGTCACAACATTCTCTCGATAATGTTCAACATCCTACTCTATATGACCTTATGCAACAGCAAACTAACATCACTGCTCAGTTGGTTCAGAACCAAGTCTTAGCCTATCTTCCTCCACGAGCTATTCCAGAGTTCGATGGTGATCCACTTAAATATGCTGCCTTTATTAGAGCCTTTGAGCAAGCAATTGAGAAGAGAATTTCAGATAAACAAGATTGTCTCTATTATCTCGAACAACATACCAGAGGGCAGCCAAGAGAACTTGTTCGGAGTTGCTATAATATGGCTCCTGGGCAGGGTTATGAGAGAGCAAAAAATTTATTGAAAGAACACTTTGGAAATGAACAAAAAATTGCTGTGGCTTATATGGAGAAGGCAATGAAGTGGCCAATGATGAGGGTTGATGACATTAATGCTCTGCAGTCCTTTTCAATCTTTTTAAGGGATTGTTGCAATGTTATGGAAGATTTGCAGCATATGGAGGAGATGAACGTGCCATCCAATCTTCGCCTGATAATGATGAAGTTGCCATATGAACTGAGGGAAAAATGGAGGTCTGTCGCCTGGGAGCTGCAGGAACGCCGTGGTTACAGAGCTATGCTCCCGGATCTTGTGGCCTTCATTGAGCGTCAGGTAAAGATTTTGGCTGATCCTCTCTTTGGTGACCTACAGGGTATTCCATCAGACTCCTCCTCTAAACCCAAGAGTAGATATACTGGAAGAGGCCAAGCTACTGTTGCTGCCATCAATACAGCCTTTGGACCAACCACATCAGCAGCTTGGTACCAACAGCACAGAGGACCGACTCCACAGAGACATGATGAGGAGTCATGCTGTGTGTGTAAGAGCCAGCATTCAGTGGAGAAGTGTTCACAGCTTGATGAGATGACACACAGGGAAAAACTGGAGGCTTTGAAAGTAGGCAGAGTGTGTTTCAGCTGTCTGAGGAGAGGTCATATAAGCAGGGAATGCGACAGGCCTTTGACATGTGAAATATGTAAATGTAAACATCCAACTGTCCTACACATAGAATCTAAAGTACAGGAAGTATCAGTCAATAATGCACTTGTGTCATTGGAGACGTGTGGCCATACTGGGGCCGGAAGCGATACATGTGTTCTCTCTATTGTGCCGGTACATGTGAAGGCAAAGTCTGGAAGCGCGATTGTGAACACCTACGCCTTTCTAGACCCTGGGAGTTCGGCTTCTTTCTGTACCCATCATCTCATGAGACAATTGAATCTTTCAGGAGTAAAGACTAGCATTCTTCTTCGTACTCTTGGCCAAGAGAGGCCTGTAGACACGGTCTTACTTGGTGGTCTTGAGGTCTCTGGCCTGAATGAGGGAAACTTCCTGGATTTACCTGAAATCTATACTCAGAGGACTTTGCCCGTGAGCAGAAATAACATCCTCACTCAACAGGATATAGAGGGATGGAAATATCTTGAAGGCATTAGAGTTCCCAGTCTTGAGGCAGAGGTGGGATTGCTGATTGGCACCAATGCGCCAAAGCTCATGGAACCATGGGAAATAATAAATAGCCAAGGCAAAGGACCATATGCCGTCAGGACTTTGCTGGGGTGGGTCGTAAATGGTCCTCTGAGAGGTGCTGAGCCGTACAAAGACAAGATGGGTTGCCCTGCTGTCACAGCCAATAGGATCTCAGTCGTCAAGCTGCAAGACTTATTAGTTGCTCAATACAATCATGATTTTAATGAAAAATCGGACAACGTATGCCTTTCTAGAGAAGATCAGCAGTTCATACAAATAATGGAGTCTTCAATGCAGTTTGATGAAGGACACTACTGCTTTGACTTGCCTTTTAAGGCCAAAAATGTGTCTCCGGAGCACACAGACTTTCTACGCTTTTTGTGGTATCCTGATGGTGATACACGACAAGCTCCTTTGCAATACAGGATGAGAGTTCACCTCTTTGGGGCCGTTTCTTCGCCCAGTTGTGCGAATTATGCACTGCAGAGGATTGTGCAAGATTACAGAGACGACTTTGAACCTAGTGTCCTGACCACAATACTCCAAAATTTTTACATGGATGATTGTCTAAAGTCTGTGTCGTCAGAGGCTGAAGCCATAAAAATGGTGCATGAATTAACTGAAGCTTGTGCGAAGGGAGGATTCCGCCTGTTGAAGTGGACAAGCAACAGCAGTGAAGTCTTGGCCAGTATTCCTGAGCTACAGCGCTCCAAGACCATCAGGGGGCTTAACCTGGATCAAAGGGCAAGTCATGTTGAAACAGCTCTTGGTCTTCATTGGTGCATAGATTCAGACGCTTTGACCTTTAGAATAGCCATAGAAGAACGCCCACATACACTGCGAGGCATATTGTCTGTGGTATCGTCTATCTATGACCCTTTGGGTTTTCTTGCTCCATTTACTTTGCCTGTTAAAAGGATGCTGCAGGAAATGTGTAGGTTGAACATCGGTTGGGATGTTAGCATACCTCGTGTCTTCTCCGAGAAGTGGTCCAAATGGCTGGCTGATCTCCATCATATTACCAAGTTCACAGTGGATCGGTGTGTCAAGCCAAAAGACTTTGGAACACCTACTCACCTGCAGTTGCATCACTTTTCCGATGCCAGTGAATATGGCTATGGAACTGTATCATATCTTAGGATTGAGGGTGAGATCAATCATGTCAGTATTGCTTTTATTTTGGGCAAGGCCAGGGTTGCTCCTTTAAAGCAAACAACAATTCCTCGTCTTGAGTTGTCCGCTGCTGTCCTGGCTGTGCGAGTGGACAAGATGCTGAAGAGGGAGTTGCAGCTGGACTTACACCCATCTGTATTCTGGACAGACAGTACAACTGTTTTAAGGTATATTGGAAATGAGACTAGGAGGTTTCATACGTTTGTGGCCAATAGGGTGGCTGTAATTAGAAATGAAACCGATGTTGCACAGTGGAGACATATTGGCACACGACTGAACCCAGCAGATGAGGCATCCAGGGGCCTAAGTGCTGAAGAATTTCTTGCAAGTGAGCGGTGGCTGAAGGGACCAATATTTCTCCTTAGGGGGGAAGCGGAATGGCCTAAGACCATCATGGAACAACCTTTGATACCTGTGGATGACACTGAGGTGAAGAAAGATCCACTGGTGAATGTTTTTGTCTCCCAGAGTCCATTGAGTGCAACAAAAGTGTTTTTAAGCTACTTTTCAGATTTTAAGAAGCTGCGAACGTCTGTGGCATGGATGCTTAGGTTCCGAGACGTGCTTTTAACCTTGTCCCAAAGGAGAAAGGGTTTTGAAGCCTCTGAAAGCATTGGCTATGATAATAGAGGCAGAAGAAATGACTCTCTCTATGTGGAGATGCCAAGGGAAAAATTGGCACTTTGTGGACAATCACTGACAACAGGTGACCTTGAGAGGGCAGAATGTGCCATCATCTGTTTTTCCCAGCAAGAGAGGTTTTTTGATGAGATTGCCATTTTGAAAGACGGTGGATCTGTCAAACAAAATAGCGACCTCTATAAGCTGGACCCGTTGTTAGAGGATGGATTGCTGCGGGTGGAAGGAAGGCTTAGTAGGGCTGCCATGCCTGAAGTCGAAAAACATCCTGTTATTCTTTCTAAAAACCAACATGTGTCCAAACTCCTCTTCTCTTTTCACACAAATTAAACATTGACGTTCATGTTGCACAAAAATAAACACTGAATGTTGTTGTTGTGGTTTTTAACAGTGGGTCATAATATAGCATATCTTGTCAGTGCGTTTTGTGGTGTTAGGAATTGTTTTTCTGCGCATTTTCCCACTAACTCAAACGTGCGTACACCACCTCCTGAGCGGGCGTAGGATTGGAGCGTGTGTGTGTGTGTGTGTGTGTGTGTGTGTGTGTGCGTACACCACCTCCTGGGCTGGCGTAGGATTTGAGCGTGCCGTACGCCAACGTCCATATTGATAAATCTCAAAGTCACCGTGGGTTTGGGTGTACGCTGGAAATTTGGTGTACGCACTTTTGATAAATGAGGGCCATTCTGCTCTTAAAGTCAAAGCCACACCTTCCTCCTGGGCTCTTTAGTAAGGATGACCTGTACATGAAGAGAAGATGGAGGCAAGTGCAGTTTCTATCTGACCTCTTTTGGAAGCACTGGGTGAGGGAATACTTACCGCTGCTCCAGGAAAGACAGAAGTGGACAAGACCAAAAAGAAGCTTTTCCATTGGAGACATTGTGGTTATAATGGATCCTGTCGCTCCACGTGGGTCTTGGCTGATGGGAAAAATTACACAGACATACCCTGACAAGAAAGGCTTTGTCCGCTCAGTTCAGCTGAAGACAAAGACGGGTCATCTGGACCGGCCAGTAACAAAGATCTGTCTTTTGATGGAAGCTGAAGTGTCTTAGATGAGTCTCGGACTGGATGACCCGACCACAAATGCCCTAGGCTCAAAAAAAAAAAAAAAAAAAAGATTTCACTTAGATTAGCTCAGCACAAATGACTCCTTTAGTTTAAATTTATTAATGTGGTTAATTGTGGTTAAAGTAAATATTCACAATTATGGGGCCGGTGTGTAGGAGCCATTTATACTCACTTTTAGACAGGTTAATTTTGTTATTTCCTATTTTAGCCACTAGAGGGAGCATTGCACTAGGCGTGGCACTTCACCGAGAGTTGAGTATATGTACAGGTGTGGTAATTAGTTAAACAAGGTGTGGATGGCAGGGAACGCACGGTTCTTACCATAGCCGTGAACACCCTTTCCACCAACAGCACAACAACAACACTTGTTTATAGCCACACTGGGTGAAGAGCCATTCGATGGAAAATACTCCTTTTACCTTTATAATAAATGAGAAAAGAAAGCTAACGTTTGAGCTTGGATTCCTGTTGCTATGAGTTGAGAACACCATGCCATCCATGCCGAGGCTTACAGGATAGCCTCAACACCCATTATAGTAATGTTTTTTTTTGGCAAGTGATACGATGCTAACGATTACAATTAAAATGACAGTTAAGAACAATAGGTAGGTATGGGAAGGTCTAAACATGAGATAACGTGTGTGTGTGTTCTTAGAATGAACACAAAACGACAAACTTTGGTGTTTCTGGAACACTGCGTCTGTTCGAAGGGGATAAAGACAGAGATGTGGTTACAGTCCTTAACCGTGGCTGTAGTGTAGGGGGTAAGGCGCATGTCATTAAGTTTTGACGCAAATCGATCAGTGGTTCGAATCCGCCTTTTGCCACACTCTTTAACCGAGAAACACTTATTAATAAACACATGTTAGATGCTTTATTTCCACTAACATTTTCTCAATTCTTTTTGAAAATAAATGCCTTTCCGATCGGATATGTGATGGGAAAAGAGAGTAGAGAGAGTGTGGAAAAGGCAGATTCGATCCTCTGATCGAGTTGCATCAAAACTTGATGAAATGCGTCTTACCACTACACTATAGCCAAGGTTACAGATTTGAGTCATTTCTCTGCTTTATCCCTGTCAAATGTTACTATCGATATAGCCTCTGATTTCTTAGGCCGGGGGGACACTGCAAGCGTGTCGTGAGTGTCTCGGCTGTGTGGCGTGTCCGTTTTTATTTCGGCTCCCATGTTAACTGGTTAGACGAGCTTGCATACTGCCTGCATGACACGATGATTTGAAGCATGCACGCCTTTTCCGCGCGGCTCGGACCGTGCGTGAGCCGCGCGGAAAAGGCGTGCATGCTTCAAATAGGAGAGACGTAGACGTAGAGACGTAGAAATAGATATAAGAAGCTGTGTTGCATGCTCCGTAAGGAACGGTCTGATTTTCCTGATGTTGTGCAACGCAAACCTGCATGACCGAGCCGTCTTCGAGATGTGGTCTTTGAAGGACAGCTGGTCATCAAAGATTACTCCAAGATTTCTGACCGACCCTGAAGGAGTAATCAGAGATGAACCTAGCTGGATGGTAAAATCATGTTGTATGGTGGGATTAGCAGGGAAAACGAGCAGCTCAGTCTTTGCTAGATTGAGCTGCAGGTGATGTTTGTTCCAAACAACTCCGTCCTGTCAATCTGTTTAAATAGGATATAGCAGTATAGACAGCCTTTTCACTATAGGCTATTAGCAGCAATGTCTGGCAAATATTAACACAATATGTACATTGACGTCACCAAGGCTTTACAGTAGCATTTTATTCTGAGGAGAGATAAAGAAGAGAATCTTCATTTGGGTCACGAGAGTACAACATATGATTTTACAGTGTTGAGTGTTGTAGCCAATCACGTGCATTTCTATTGAAAATAATAACCAATTAATTTACCGTGAATGAGAATCCTCTCACTATCAATCAAAACAAGTTTAATACAGTCTCAAAACGCTGAATTAATTTTAGTGAAAGTTTTTACAGGAATCGTCACATTATCTTCAAATCCTCTCATCATAACAGACAGCACAGACATGATTTAAATAAAGATTTATCGTGAAGTAGTCAGATATTTTTGTTTTTCATTAGACTTTGTAATGTTCCCTAATTAGCCTATGTATTTAACATTCCAGTACAAAAAAGTAACAAAAAAATATTACTTTAGTGGTATAAATCGGACTAACTATAAAAATTCATTCAAAATAGAAAAAAAGGCTAATGAGCCAATAAGTGTTCCTCTTCCGCCATCTACTGGCTGTTTTATTTTTAATTTTAATGTTAACGTCCTAAATTACGTTATTTTAACACTCGAAGCTTACACAACAGGTGAATATAAAGGAATGATGCTAGAATAGAGGCTGTATATAATTTACCCAAGAAAGGAGTTTTAAATGGTGGTTAAAAAAACAGGGCAACCAATTTATTCAACTCTTTATACGTTCAGGAATAACTAGATACGTTATTCCTTGAATGAATAGAAACGCATTTGACAGAAAGATCTCAGAGAATCTAAAAACTGTTGAAATGACAGATAGCATCTGGATAATAGCTTTAGCAGTGATCTCACGTTAGAAACTGCAGTTAGAGTCTGACGATCTATTATATACATCAACATGCTTCATAAAAGGCCAATAATGCCATAAAATCTCAAAATATGCATTCATTTTTATTTCATCAATTTCCCAGCGAGTGCACTTGAGATAGCCTACACTGAAATGATTGGTGTTTATTGGTGGAATTATTGGTCGCTCCGTGACACGCGCTCTGCATTCCTCAGTTCCTATGGAAGTGTCCTAATCACTGATCTATATGAGTTATATAGATATATATAGAGTCGGATATATAGAGAGAGAGCTATAGATATATAGAGTTAAATAGATAACGTTATATAGATTTATATAGATCAGTGGTCGTAATCCAGTTGATTAGACTGTGAGAGGAAAGATGAGACCTGGTTGAACACAACTCTTTCAAGTGTTTTCGCAATGAATGGTAGGAGAGAAACAAGTCTGTAGTTCTCTACAAGTGATGTGTCTAATGTGGGTTTTTTAAGCAGTGGGGTTACTCGAGCCTGCTTGAATGTGGTGGGGAAGATGCCGGTGCAGAGAGATGTGTTGATGATGTGTGTGAGTGCTGGTAAGAGTGTAGGGGAGATGTGTTGATGATGTGTGTGAGTGCTGGTAAGAGTGTAGGGGAGATGTGTTGATGATGTGTGTGAGTGCTGGTAAGAGTGTAGGGGAGATGGCTTGTAGAAGGTGTGAGAGGATGGGATCTAGAGGGCAGGTAGTGGGATGGCTGGAGAGGAGAAGCTTAGATACTTCGTCCTCAGTGAGTGTAGAGAAGGAGGAGAGAAGATGTTTGGCTGTGGATGTGGCTGATTTAAAATTGTGTGTGTGTGTGTGTGGAGGTGAGAACTGACTGCTGATGAGTGTGTTTTTTTCTGTGAATAAATGGGAAAGATTGTCTGCAGATAGAGAGGTGGTGGAGGGGGACAGAGGAGAGAGGTGAAAGTTCTGAAAAGTGTGTGAGAGTCTGAGGTGCTGTTGATTTTGTTGTGAAAATATGAAGATTGGAAATATGAGGATATGATTATCTCTTAGCTGTTTGAATATATATTAACTAATGATCAGTTAAGCTTTATATAATGTTTATTATTGATTGATTAATTAAGCTTTTAACCATTGTAAAGCATCTGTCGAAATAATTTGTGGATTTTAATAAAGTGCTTGATCATATGAACTGAAAGTTTAATGACATTTGTATTTCAATTTACATGAAATAATGAAACATTATGTAATAAGTTATGTAATAAGTTCATTACTTAACATTAACAAGCAAATTATATCATATTTCTAGCTATATGAATATTAATTAATGATCTGTTGAGAATTATATCATGTTTGTTAATGATTTATTAACACACAGTGACAGATGACTTATTTGCTGTTAAAGCTGATGAATATTGATTGACTTATATCCAGACTTGTCACTAGTCGACTAGTCAGTATTTGCTTTGAAGCGTTGAGTCCGTTTCTGATCTCGATGGACACTCGATGGCGCTTTATGATCTCTGGTCCTCTGGATCGAGGTCAGTCCAGTGTTAACAGTGTGTTTCTCATTTAAGGATACTGTGGGCTGGAGTATCGAGGGTCCAGCTCCAGCTTGAATGCAGTTCTTCAGACGCTCTTCATGACGGAGGACTTCAGGAAACATGTTGAGAGGTAAAGAAACGCCTGTCACTTCCTGCAGTGACAAACAGCTGATCAATAAACACTCAATGTCTTCTGTAGTTTGGACAGAGAGGACGTTTCATCTGATGGAAACTTCATTAAAGAGTTGAAGAAACTGTTCAGAGAATTAGAAACTCAAGAGAGAAAATCAGTTTCATCAGCTGAGATCAGGAAGAGCCTCGGCATTACAGACGGTTGGTCTCTTTTATTGATGTTTCCAGCGTTCAGTCAATATTCCTGTGGATAAAGTTATTCATTAGAAGTGTCTGATTGTTATCTGCTTTCTCTCCATCAAACCCAAAGGTCAAAAACGAGCCCCAGCAGATCTTCTACGTTTGATCCTTGGAAAGACTCCTGGATCCTCTGAGGTAACTCGTCTCTTCTGGATCATTCTGTCCTCTTCTGTCTCTGTGTTCAGGGACTTTCATAAGGACCATCTATCATCTCACAGCACTTCAGCTCTGAAGGGTTTCTCCACAGGAACTTCACACACATTATGGGCTCATGTTTGGTGTTGATCTCCTGCTTCTTCATTGTCTGCACACACTTACTTCACATGACCCTTGACCGTCATTTGTTGGCCTGTATGAGTCTAATGTGATGAACTGCAGAGAATGATCATTTAACAATGAAAGCACACGTATGTCTGAGGATCATCAGTAAAGTCTGCTTTCTTCTCATCTGTAGTTTTTTAAGGGCACTATGAAGACCACAAGAACATGCAGGTCATGCAAAGACAAACCAGAAGAAATGTCTGAGGATTTCCTCTCATTGGATGTGGTTCCTCAAAACTCTCAGGATGTGGTAAGCAGATCTTAATCAGTGTCTCAGGACAAGCCATTTGCCGATGCTACCTTTTGTGACATCACAATATGCCTAGGCCCCGCCCATGACTGCAGACTGACATGACTTCATATGAACATACAGGATAAATTGCACTTCACATTTAAATACAGGACAGTCCCAGATTATATAGGGAGGGTTACAACCCAAGGTCAAAAAATATGTTTATATTGTAGTTGTATATGTGAGTTTGTATGTCGAATTGTTATTTATATCGCTTTGGTCTCTGGACACTCTTCTGGTGAAGCTTATAGTCAATGTTACTATACTGCTATATTATTTTTCTCTATTATAGAATATTATCTCTTACTTGGTATGTATGTATCGGAAATGATTTCTCTACTCAGATACCAGGCCAAACTGACCAGGAGCATATTTATTCTGCTGTCTCATCCTGAAATGTTTCTTCCATTTACCAATGTTTTGTGCTTTTACAAATGTAGGAAGATCCTGTACAGGAATGTGTTGATCAGATGTGTGGAGAGTCTCTGCAGTACGACGTTCACTGTGGAAAAAAGACAGTCATGGAAACTGTGAGTATCTTTTCTAGTGTCTCCATTAGATCTTTGAATCAGATCAAGTGTGGAATCTGAATTATGATCCTCATTTTACACAGCAATTATCACTTTATGAAAATAGATGATTGTCATGAGATTGTCAATTACAATTTTCCCTCAATAGTTTACACACAGATACTGGTACTGGAGACACAATGACCACAACATGTACACAACTCATGCACCATCCCCTGAACCAATTCTGCTAAACTATAAGCACAATTCCTGCTTTACACTCAAACTTCTGTATTAAAACACACTTTTTTTCAAAAAACTACACACAATTCTCTGCATTTGGCACAATTTTCATGCATAAAATCTCTTGTCTTCACAAGGACCACACTGCCATTCAAATATGCACACTGACTGATCACGTAGGCAAACTTGTTTTAGAAGAAGAAGTGTTTTACATCGAGCCCATCAGTGTAACACTGCTTCTTATAAATGTCTATTCATATGAGGGTTTGCGTGTGTCATTTGAACACAAAATACCATTTTGAGAAGAATTTTTTGAATGTAAAGTTTCATTTTGCAGGAGAATTAAGGGGTTTTGCCCAATGTGTGTGTGTATATGTGTGTAGAGTTCTGAGAGTATGAGGCATGCTTTCAGAAAATGTGTGTAAACAATCGAGAAAAACTGAAAAACCATCCCTGAAATTTGTTAAGTCCAGCAGTCGTTCCCTGAGATATTTGCCTCAGAGGCTGAACGTTTCTTATGAAGAAAATCTGCTCAATTAATTCATTCTGCACTGATGGATTATTATTATTATTATTATTATTCTTTTATCAACAGAAAAGGGAAATGATGACGTTTCCAGAACACCTGATTATTCAGTTGGAGAGATCTGAGACACACAGATCATACGAGTCGAGCTTCAGTAGAAATGAGCCGGAAGTGATCCTTCGTCCTCATATCGAGGTACTGGAATAATGTTAGTTTGATGCTTTACAGACACACACACACACACACCACACACACACACACACACACACATACACACACACACACACACACACACACACACACACACACACACACACACACACACACA